>NC_133773.1:143414254-143479521 GCF_003597395.2 Chelonoidis abingdonii | reverse complement strand
CCCCCCCAACTGACCCCATCTCAGAACCTGCTCCCACCTGACACCCCCACACAGACCCCCCCAACTGACCCCATCTCAGAACCTGCTCCCACCTGACACCACCACACAGACCCCGCAACTGATCCCATTTCAGAACCTGCTCCCACATGACACCCCCACACAGACCCCCCAACAGACTCCAGCTCAGAACCCACTTCCACCTGACACCCCTGCACAAAACCCCCCAACAGACTCCAGCTCAGAACCCGCTTCCACCTGACACCCCTGCACAGAACCCCCAAGAGACCCTACCTCAGAACCTGCTCCCACTCAACCCCCATCTCAGAATCTGCTCCAAGCTGATCCCCCACAACTCAGAAGCTCCTCCCTCCAGGTAATTAACCCTATGGAACCCCACCTCAACAATTTTGCCCATGGCTGCAGTGTAGAAGGGCCATTTGTACCCTCATCAGAGTGGGAACTCAGCCCTGGGGCAGGGGATTGGCAGCAGTTCACCTGGGCTTTTCAGCTGGCACAGGGGAGGAGCTGCATGGCGTAGGTGACAGCACTGTTGGAAGGAGGAGGGAGCCCAAATGCAGCCTGGACCCGGGGGCAGGAGATCAGCCTAACACATCAGAGGAGCACTGGCCAGCACAGCGACCATGGGGATGGACACCAGGCAACACAGCATAACCCAGGAGTCACCCCTCACCACTTGCTTTGCAAGGGGCAGGCAGCACCGAGTTAGGACTCCGTGGAGTTAGAGAGTCCCTCTGTATATCTAGGCACTGGGGACTTCAGTACGTTGTGCTACTGATGGAGGGCAGGGGATTATTGGAGATAGGCAAGGGACGGTGGCTCCACCTCCCTATGTAGGGTGGCCAGGTGTCTGGTTTTCAGCTAGAAATTCCAGTCAAAAACGGGACCTGCCAGTGTCCAGTCAGATGTACTGACCTTACACCAAAAGTGGGAGGGGGGTCAGGTGCCGGGTCATCAACCCGTACCAGTCTTTGCTCAGCTAGGGCCACCTCTTACCTGCATCTTGTGGGCAGGCAGGAAGCAGGCGCCACATCAGGCTGAAGCTCCCTTCCCAGCCTCAGAGCAGAGGAATCCAGCTGGGGGCGGAAGAGGTGGAGAGGATCGAGCGATGAGGAATGGGGAAAAGGGAGAGTAGTGAGCGATGGGGGTGCAGAGAGGAGTGAGGAGGGGGCAGCACCTCGCGGGAAGTGGCAAGACAGGAGCGGGGCCTCAGGGGAAGAGGTGGGGCACAGAGGTCCGGTTTTCAGAAGTTAGAAAGTTGGCAACTCAGTTCAATCCCTGTGCTTTCCTGTGATGGTATCCAGGGTTGCGAGACACCTCACCACGCCCTGTCTTTAGTGTCTATGCCTGCTGCTGCTCAGTTCCCTGAAACCAACAGCCTCTGGTAACACAAGGACCGCCTTCCACACGTCCTCCTCAGACCTCGCTCGCCTTGTACAAACCAGTGACAAGCAAACACCAATCCCTGAGCCCTCAGAGCGTTCCCTGCGGTGCCCAGCCCCTTATCTGCTGGATACCCACAGATTTGCTGGGTCTGTTGCTCCCAAACACCAGTCTGTAAGATTCAACTCAGGACCAGGGCTTTGCTTACCGCCACTTAGATATATTTATAGTGCAAACAACAATCAGAGATCCAAGTGATAGTGAGTACGGATATTGGAAACAAATGGTTACATAGGAAACAAAACCATAACACGCTTTCTAAAGATTCATCTTAATTAACAACTTCTCCTCCTGACTAAAGAAGCTTATCTCATCCAAAGTTCCCTCCAGCATTTCCAGACAAGCCTGGCTGAGGTCCCTCTTCCACGAAGTAAACTTGCTGTCCATTTACTGCCTACGGTGAAGGATGACAGGATGTCGCCTTTGTCCTCCAAATAAACTAGTGCAAACCTTTGAGGTGTATCTCAGAATAGGGTTCCCTCCCCCTGCTGTTTACCTGTTCCTGTTACTTTTTGGCTCTGAAGTTTTTACAATCCTTCATTAGCATTCAGTTCAGATGGTGAGGAACCCCATTGAGTATCAGACAGTACTGAATTTACATGTTAACAGCCAGATAGATAAACATTTCTTATCTGACATAAACTTTGTTTTTCCTCTTTGCTGATGACCAGCCCCTAGACACAGATTTTAAGAACATAATTTTCAGTATCTCTGCATAACACCTTACACAACATCAGTACATGCATTTTGCAATGATAATGATGACCAGTGTGACAGCAGCTTTGAGACGTCACATTGATACTCTTTGGTAACTAGAAGGTACATGCCAGACCCAGAAGTCCTCTGTAACCCCTCTGCATCACCTTGCTAGTTGGCATGACGAGGTTCTTGGGTCACAATTACATCTGCCTCCTGCACGGTTTCTTGCATGTTCCTCTGAAGCATCTGTTGCTGACCATTGTCACAGATGGACCTTGGGTCTGATCCTGTCTGGCTATTCTTAGGTTCTCATCGTTCTCTTGAAAGGCACCTCTTCTCCCTTCTCCTGAGCCTCTTAATTTCTCTTTCTCTGTTAGTGACCTGAGATCACAGAATGCTTACTTTGCACAGCGAGTTTCCATTCCCTGCACCAGTAACTTCCTTCTGGTGTGCATTTTTAACTTGTTCAAACAATGGCCCCTCAGACATGTTCATTCTGTGGATGAGACACATCTCCATGTCAGCCATGTTCTCTCTCGACCTCCAGTTCCTAACTGCTTGTTTTTGTTCTACAGACCTCCAGGCGGACCACTGGCAAGAGCCCAAACCTGGGAGCCATTGCTTTGTATGAAAGACATGATACAGTATAAAGTTGTTACATTCAGACAGAGGAAACAGAATATAAATATCAGAGCAAGAAAAATAAAAGGTACAAAATCTCACAAAAAAAAACCCTTCTGAATTTTTTTTACTTTGTTTTTGTCATTTTTCGAAAATTGAAAAAGTTCTAAGCAGCTCGTTAGTCTGGCTAAACCAAAGTTAAAAAAATCTTATTTTTATTGACTTGAAAATTTTTGAAATATCAATGACACTTTTTGAAAATCAAAAACTTCCTCCCAGTTCTAATTATTACAGTTTCCAAGAGGCGCGTATTCTCCTTTACTGTTTATATGGTAGTCGTGCCTAGAAGCCACCAACAGGATCTGGGCACTAGATAGACACAGAAAAGCCTGTGTAATCCATGTACCTAATAGGGAGATATCTCTGTAAGAGATCAGGAGAATAGGAATGAGTTGCAGCTGGGTCATTGCAAGGCAGATGCACCATTAACACTCCACAACTAGAAGTTTCTGGAATTGGTTGTGGCAGACTTGGGCATGCTCAATAGGTTCCCTGTAGCTGGACTCAGAATCCATGCAGGTAGGGTTACCAGCTTTCTAATCACACAAAACAAACACACTAGTCCCGCCCCTTCCCTGAGGCCATGCCCCTGCCCTGCCCCTTACCTGAGGCCCTGCCCCCCTGCTCACTACATTCCCCCTCCCTTGTTGGCTCTCTCTCCCTAATCCTCACTCACTTTCACTGGGCTGGGGTAGGGGGTTGGGGTATGCGGGGGGGTGAAGGCTCTAAGTGGGGTGCAGTCTCCGGAGTTGGACCAGAAATGAGGGGTTCAGGGTGTGGGAGGGGGCTCTGGATTTGGGGGGCTCAGGCTTGGGGCTCAGGGTTGAGGTGCGGGCTTACCTCCAGTGGCTCTCGATCAGCGGCACAGGGGGGGGGCTAAGGCAAGCTCCCTGCCTGTGCTGACTCTGCGCTGTGCCCTGGAAACGGCCAGCAGGTCTAGCTCCTAGGCGGAGGCACAACAGGCTCCTCTGCATGCTGCTCTCACCCACAGGCACTATCCCCGCAGCTCCCATTGGCCGCGGTTCCTGACCAATGGGAGTGCAGAGCCAGTGCTCGGGGTGGGGGCACCATGTGGAGCACTGTGGCTGCCAAGCCTACGAGCCGGACCTGCTGGCTGCTTTCAAGGCACAGCGCAGAGCCAGGTAGGGACTAGCCTGCCTTAGCTCCGCAGCACCGTGAACTTTGAATGGTCCGGTTGGCGCTGCTGACCAGCACTGCCAGGGTCCCTTTTCGACTGGGTGTTCCAATTGAAAACTGGACACCGGTTCACCCTTTATGGAGGGCAAGTAATTAGGGCAGCTGCTTTACAAGGGGCCATGTGCCCTGTGTGAGCTGGGAGAAGCTGAGCTACAGGAGAAGAAAGCTGTAAACTTTAGTCCACCCAAGGTTAACTTGCAGTCTAGATCCGCGCTCCTACAAATGCTTGTGCCTGTGAGTAACTTCAGTTCTGTGAGCTACTCCGCTGACTCTAATGGGATCACACTCATGAACAAAGCTCCGTATGTGCTTAAGGGTTTACAGGCTCATGGCCCTAGGTGTGAATAATTTGGCTGAGGACAGGGACAGGGTGGCCTACTGCCAGAATCAGAAGAGCATAAAGCCCAAGGAGGAGAAGAAATAGTTGAGATGTTTTTTATAGATTCCGAGGCCAGAAGGGACCATTGTGATCATCTAGTCTGACCTCCTGCATAGCCCAAGCCAGAGACCTGCCCCACAATAATCCCTAGAGCTGAGCTTTTAGAAAAATATCCCATCTTGATTTAAAAATTATCAGGGTTGGAGAATCCACAATCCTTGGTACATTCTTCCAGTGGTTGATTATGCTCCCTGTTGAAAGTGTACGTCTTATTTCCAGTCTGAACTTGTCTAGCTTCAACATCCAGCCATTGGGTCATATTGTACCTTTCCCTGCTAGATAGAAAAGTCCATTGTTCCCTGTGTAGGTACTTACAAACGGTGACCAAGTCCCCCCTTAACCTTCTCTTTGTGGAGCTCTTTCCTGGAGCTCAATCCCTGTAAGGCAGGTTTTCTAATCGTGTAATCATTTCCTGTGGCTCCTTGCAGAACCCTCCCCAATTTATCAGTTTCCGTCTTGAATTGTGGGCACCCGAACTGGACACAGGATTCCAGCAGCGGTCATATCCATGCCAAATATAGAGATTAAATAACTTCTCTGCTCCTACTCAAGATTCCCCTGTTTCCATATCCCAGGATCGCATTAGCTGTTTTGGCCATAGTGTCACCCTGGGAGCTTAGGTTCAGCTGAGCTCTCAGCTGATTCGGGGATACAACTAGGAGTAATGGGATGAACTTGAGCAAGAGAAAAATATCAGGGGGAAAACTGTCTTAACAGTGAATGCTGCTAGCTTGAAGACGCGTGTCCCCAAGGGAAACTGTGGAAGGCCCAGCACATAAACACATTTAAAACCAGGCTGGAGAAAGCACGATACACCACTATTCCAGAGCCAGGGAACAATCGCTGGCTGGGTTGGGAGATCGAACCTAATGACGTGATAGGTTTTTCCATCTCTTCATTCCTACAGTCCTATGAACGAGTAACAAGAAGCCGAGGCCAGATCCTGCTGAACTGAGTTCTGCTCCTCTGTTTAGCATCCCAGCCGCACAATCGCACTTTGCTATGACAGAGCAGGCTGAAAGGAAAGCGCTGCTGAAATCTGGGGGTATCTCCATTGGTTTCTGAGGCAGGGCAATATGCTCGCTCCACATGGGAGCTCAGAGTATGGCCAGATCAGTGCCAGGGTAGTTTCACTGTCTATTATCATAGACATTTATAGGGTAGTCTGAGGGTCCCTCCATGAGGATTATGGAGCAGAAGCTACTTTGTTGTTTACAAGAACAAGGAATCCGGTGTCACCTTAAAGACTAACAGATTTATTTGGGCATAAGCTTTTGTGGGTAAAAAACCCACTTCTTCAGATGCATGAAGAACAGTAGACTCTGGTTACAACCTCCATGCAGGCCTGCAAATGCAACTCCTCTACCCTCATGCCATTGGGCATGCAGCAGCAGCTCAGTCTCAGATATGGCTCTTGGGCATGTGGGATTACCACGGTTCTCCCAACTGACCCAGAGCAATCAAGTGACCCACTGAGGCAGTACAATCCATCAGTGGCAGAGAAGGGATTAGAACCCACATCTCTTTCTCATCCCAGTGCACTGGTCAGAGAGCGAAGAGTACCTCCCTCTCCATCTCCTTTTACTCACTTTCCGCACCCAGGCCTGCTTCTTCACTCTCCCACCCAACCAGCTGGCACACCACTTATCCCCATTGCATAACCTGCCCAACAGCTGTGCCTCCTCCCCTAGGCTGGACTGCACAGCTGCAGCTGCCGAAAGCATGTCAAACAGCAGCTGGCTTCTCCTCTAGGTCCATCTGCACTCCGTGCCTCCCTGGCCGTTCCCTCCACCAGCCTTCCTTCTTGCCTTTCCAAATGGCACCCCCACAGGCCCAGACTTAGACTTTATGGCCCTGTTTGTTAGGCGGGCCCTGTTCATGTGTAACCTCCGCTCCAGAATAGCATTTCTCCACCTCGCTGGTCATGCCCCGCTCACTGCCAAGTACAGTGATGATGACACAGTCGGCTCTGTCTTGTCCCGCAGCCAACCTCTTTGACCTTTGGATGAACCCAATAAAAAGTGTGTCTTTGGAGCACGCTCTCGCCCGTTCCACATCTGCGACTAGTTCCAATTTAAATTCTCTTTCTGTTTGGAAGAGGAAATGAGAGGGGAGCGAGGAAAAGTGATAGTAAAAAAGCTGGAAAGGAAGAAACCGAAAAGAAAGAAAACTGAGGGACAACCTTCCCTTGGACTGGGCAAAACCGAAATAAATGAATGTTTTGTAATAAAAAATTAATATCCAGGCAGACTCTCCCCCCAGACATTAGTTTAAAAACAAAACAAAAGTTTTTGTATTTTTCTCTTCTAAGTCGGTCCCATCTCTCAGAAGCTACACGGGGTCTCTTTTGGAGTGGAAGGTGGCTGGGGATGTCAGTAAAAACTAGCTAAAGGGGCTAGTCTCAAAAGTGCTGAAAACCAGTTGAGGCACAATCCACCTTTGAGTTACTAAATACAGGTCAAATCTTGATCACATGACAATGGCGCACACTTGACACTTTCTCTGTGAAACATCCTTTCTGCACTGCAACACCTCTAGAGAACTCGGTGGGGACTGAACTCATGAAATCAAGCTCTAAGAGCCTCTGGGTGCCTCAGTTAAATAGCCAAGCTCCTGAATAGCAGAGTCATCAGCCTCTATACATGGCCACTAGAGGGGGACAGAGAGCTTGCGCCATCTTAATCTCGTCAATCAGAAAGTCGTTAAAGAGCCAGCTCTTTCTTTCGGGCGGTACCAGAAAAATCTTCTCTTTAGAAGGTGCTCTACACCTATTAGCATTGATTGTGCTCACGTTTACACTTGTGGAGTGACTCCACTGAAAACAATGAAGTTACCCGGGTATAAATGAGATACTATGGGCCTGATTCTTCTTGTCTCATACAGTTCCTGCATTCTGCACGTGTCCCCCTTGTGGTTTAAATGCTCTGGTGTGAGCCAAGAGATTTGGATGTAGTTTCCAGCTCTACCACAGACTCCCAGTATGACCTTGGGCAAATCACGCAATGTCCCTGTGTCTCAGGGATATTAATACTTCCCTCCTCCCATCCTTTGTCTGAGCTAATTAGATTGTAAACTCTTTGGGGCAAGGACTGTCTATAACCAAGTGTTTGTACGGCACCTGACAGAACAGGGATCCATCCTTAATGGGGGCCTCTAGGTGCTACCATTACTCCTGGGGGAATTCTGCACCCAAAAATTAAAAATTCTGCTCACACTATTTTAAACTTCTGCATCTTTTATTTGTCAGAATAACACAATATAATCAGCAGGAGTCCCAGTCACCGTGGGGCTAACAGCAGGAATACGGCTGGGCTGCCATTACTGTTCCCTGCACAGCTGGGCTGCCATTATTTTTTTCCACACAGAAAACATGAAAAAATAAAATTCTGTGGGAAACATTAATTCTGCACAAATTCTGCATTGCTCAGTGACGCAGAATTCCAGCAGGAGCATACCATCATCTATATTATAATATATATGCTGTGAGGCAGGGAAGTCTTATAAAGTCCCATTTTACAAGGGGGAAACGGAAGCATGATGATTTGCTCAAGGCCATGTGGCACACTGGGGCAGAGCTGAGATTAGAACTCAGGAGTTCCTGGCTTCCAGGTCTCATTTTGAAAGCAAAAAGCAAGACGGGCGGAGGGGAGAAGCTCTAGCATTCATTTCTCCATCTCCCAATTTCCACTGAATGTGAAAATGGTTACTCTCGGCTCTGAAGGGCTTTGCTGGTTATTAGCTTAGCAGCAGAGCATTCAACAGGAACGCGGCAGACCTGAGAATTGCAAGCGACTTCTCCCTACAATATTAATGTGTTACACACATGAGAAGGCAGGAAGGAGCAGGAACATGCGGAGTGATAATTTGCCACCACTGAAATGCAGCCATATCTGGGGTGGAACACTGAATCATTTCCTACCAGCAGCGGGTGTTTCTTAATTCCACCAGCTAATGCAAGAGGGAGAATTTTAGGTAGACAGAATGCAGAAATTCAAACATTTCAATTAATTTAGTCAAAACAGCTTTATTTATGTATTTATTTATTTATTTGTGTGTCTCCCTGGCTGTGCACTCAGAAATATCGTCAGAATGGTATCAATTTCTGGAACCAAGAGACTTATCTGTATCCATCTGAATTTCAGAGCAAGGGGGTCTGTAAGCCGTCACTGCACATGATGGATGTTGGTTACATTGTTGGCTTCATGCACAGCTGAAAAGAGCTCAGATATCATGGTGATGGGCATGGCATAACTGTTGTATGATTTTGGACAAGTTACTTCAGCTGCCAGTTCCTCTCCCACCAAAATGATGCCCAGAAACTAGCACCAGATGAGCAGAGGGTTTGAGTGGCATCATTCTGACCAGATGGGGGAGGGACAGAAAGGGTGGGGGGATGGGGATGTGTGTGAGAGAGAGAAAGACAAGAAGCTGAGAGAGATGCAGAGCAGAAAGCCAACCAGCAGCCTGTAAGCGTGGCATGGCCCTGGGAGCAGCTTAGACCGAGCTTTTGGATCTGGTACTGGCTAGAGGCTTAGGGCTGTAGGTAAAGAAGCCTTTTGGTTCCTTGTGTCTTCAGAAGGGCTTCGTACATTCCTTGTAATAAGTGACTGCATCAAAGAAAATACTAGACTCCATCATCAGTTCTACTCCCAACTGGAACAGCCCCAGGGCCCAACCTTTGACTAGCTGCTGTGTGAAAAAGGACTGATGCTAATCATAATATCAGAAGAACCTAGATGCTGCACAGTTCAGCTGCAGACCTCAATCCATAAAACCCAGTGTTCAGGGCTGCTTGCATCCAGGGTTCTGATTTACCCAGTTAAAGGCAGAAGTTTGGATCCAGATTTGGACTTCTCTTGAGTGAGGCTCAAGATTTTAAGTCTTTAGAGTCAAATAAAAGTACATCCCAGCTTTTGTATAGGGATCCAAAGGGAAGCCTGGTGTCACAGCGGTGGCCCCTCAAGTGTCTTGTCTCCTGCATGGTCAATACAAGATGTCTTTGAAGAAGGAAAGAAAAAAATCTTATTTACAACCCTGGCTGAGTCTGGAGGCCCCGTTGCAATACAGCTGTCCTCTTATCCAGCTACAACATGGTTACAAGTTGTGTAGATGGCACTTAACTGTGAATCTTGACATTTATGTGGCTCTCCAAAACACAGCATCTGAGCAACTCCACTGGGCTATAGCCCAGTTTTCTCACCAGCCCAGGAAGAGGCAATCAGGTTGTAGCTGGGCCCCCTGACTCAGTTATTGATGTAGCATATATGGTGCCTAAACGTCAAATCAGGGGTGGCAGAGCCTTTCTAAAAGTGGGGGGGCCAGGGTCCCCTGCCCCCTCTGTAATGCCACGCCCGCTCCTCCTCTTTCCCAGAAGGCCCCATCCCCAGCCAAGCCGGTAGCTGAAGCCCAGGCCTGTCCACCTGTCCAGGGTGGGGAGCCTGAGAGGAGCCCCTGGCCCGTGTCCCTACCTCCTGGGCCCACTGCCCATGGCAGGTGGCAGCTCCATGGCTCCACACAGTTACTCGGGTGGGCTCCAGCTGCCGGCCTGGCTGGGGGGTAGGGCCTCAGGAGGGAGAGGAGGGGCAGGGGTAGGGCCCGTGGATAAAAGTGGATGGGCCAGGCCCATCCACTTTCAAAAAGTAGGAGGGCCATGGCCCTCTAGTCCTCGCTACTCTGGGGCCCCTGTGTCAAATGCTATGTCAGGTTCTAGCCCCTCTTGTGATCAGGCAATGCCCTGAAACATTAGGATCCCCAGCCTTCGTCACTTCAGGTTGTTAGAGATGCTGGATTCTGGAGACTCAAGTCCTCATCCTCCAGACAAGTCAAAACTTTCTGCACACTCTGTGACACAAAGCTGCCTCGGCCCTGTTCCAGAGCAGATGCGGGCATGTTGTGGATCAGCTTCTAGTCCCCGCCTTGGGCCCAGTCCAAAGCCTGAATAAAGGCAATCAGAGTCTTTCCATCGTCTTCTGTGAGGTTTGGCTAAGCCCCCATGTCTTTAGCCTATTTGGTGACCCAGCCAGGTCAGGGCCCAGTTAGTGTGTCCCCCTGTGACTTGTAGCCCATCAATGCAACCACAGACGCTAGCTCTCACTCATAGAACTGAGTCATCCCCGCTTTGCATCTGGCTGTGCAATCTGTCCCAGTGATGTCCTGCAGCAGCGAGTTCCACAGAAGGTGGTTGTTTTCTAAAATATTTTCTTTTTCAGATTTTTATTTTTTTTTCAAATTAATTCAGTGCTGGTTAAAAACAGCAGAGTGACAGCCCCAGTGACTGACTATCTCCAGGGTAAGTATACCACAAGCAACTGCAGGGCAAGTGTCTCCTCGCTTCTCTGCTAATGTGTCTTAACTCTTTCAGAGAAGGTCCCTGGCCTAGAGTTTAATCTAAATAAACAAATGGCTGGAGGGGAAACAGATGCAGAGTGGGGACATGACTTGTCTGAAGGCTCACAGCAGGCCAGTGACAGAACTGGGTTAGGACCTACATTTCCGAACTGTGCCCTGTCCATTAGACCATGCTACCTCTCCCAGCACTCTCACCACAGATACCTTTTCAGGGCCTGGGCGTGGGAGGCCAGTAGCAGAATTAGGCCCTCGGCCTATTAGCCTAACTCACTGGCGCCTGCCCTTGTTTAATGGGCAAGGACAGACAGGACCAGCCGCATGTCTCCCTTCAAGCCGAAGATCAGGTCACGAACACCCAATGGCTGCTCGCTTCCTGGAACTGTTCCTGTCCCCACCGTCCCACCCCACCCTGGCTCAGGCTACCAAGGCGAGGCACCCACATTTGGGCATTCCGCGTGTCACGGGCAGGGCTATGTTTCCACTCCAATCAGAGCCATCTAACGGCTTGCTAGGTCACTGGCTAAGGGATCTGCATTGCCAAGGTGCCTTCCAAAGCCTGTGACGGATCACTGACACTTGGCAAGAGATGGAGCCATCTCAAAGCATCCCCTGTCCCCTCCCCAGGACAGAGAGGAGGAGAAGAAGCATGGAGCAAATAGGAGGGTCTCTTATTTACTAAGACATCCTTAGAACCTGGTATAATTGTCCCCGCTGGAAAGTGCAGTCAGAGTGACAGACATCAGTAGTAAGAGTGCAGTCAGAGTGACAAACATCAGCAGTCAGAGTGCAGTCAGAGTGAGAGACATCAGCAGTAAGAGTGCAGTCAGACTGCAGTCAAAGTGCCAGACATCAGCAGTAAGAGTGCAGTCAGAGTGACAGACATCAGCAGTAAGAGTGCAGTCAGAGTGCAGTCAGAGTGACAAACATCAGCAGTAAGAGTGCAGTCAGAGTGCAGTCAGAGTGACAAACATCAGCAGTCAGAGTGCAGTCAGAGTGAGAGACATCAGCAGTAAGAGTGCAGTCAGAGTGCAGTGAGTGCAGTCAGAGTGACAGACATCAGCAGTAAGAGTGCAGTCAGAGTGACAAACATCAGCAGTCAGAGAGCAGTCAGAGTGACAGACATCAGCAGTAAGAGTGCAGTGAGTGCAGTCAGAGTGCAGTAAGAGTGAGAGACATCAGCAGTAAGAGTGCAGTAAGAGTGAGAGACATCAGCAGTAAGAGTGCAGTAAGAGTGCAGTCAGACTGCAGTCAGAGTGACAGACATCAGCAGTAAGAGTGCAGTAAGAGTGACAGATATCAGCCGTAAGAGTGCAGTCAGAGTGCAGTCAGAGTGACAGACATCAGCCATAAGAGTGCAGTCAGAGTGCAGAGTGACAGACATCAGCCGTAAGAGTGCAGTAAGAGTGCAGTCAGAGTGACAGACATCAGCCATAAGAGTGCAGTCAGAGTGCAGAGTGACAGACATCAGCCGTAAGAGTGCAGTAAGAGTGCAGTCAGAGTGACAGACATCAGCAGGAGCCAGCCCTCTTCGCGTCAGTGCTATAATTAGCAAGGAAAATATGAGTTTCATGAGCTCTCAGACATGATCTTAGCTTGCAGCAAAAAGGAACCAATGATGATATCTTCCCCACTCTCCTCCTCCAAACCCGTGGGAGAAAAACAACAACAGCTGTGTTGATAATTATATTCAGGCCAGCACAAGAAGTCATGTTGCTTAAGGCACTGCTGGAAGACACGCAGATACTACAGTGAGGACCATGGTATAAAAACCTATGCAGAATACAATAGAAACCTCCAGGAAAAACCTAGCTGCCCTAACAATAAACCCTAATACTGTGCCTTACATTCGTAGATCTCAAAGTGCTTTACAAAGAGGTCAGTATCATAATCCCCGTTTTACAAATGAGTAAACTGAGGCATGGAATGTCTCACCAGAGGTAACCCAGGGGCAGAGCTAAGAATGGAACCCTTTTAGGAGTCCAGGCCTGTGCGCTGTCAGGATAGGTAGTAGTGCTGGTAACTAAGTCAGTGGGTTTTTAAGGCAACACTGACTTGTGCCTCAACGTGATGCTAGGCTGTGCTTTATCCATAAGATGTAAAACTAAGGTCCTGAACCCCTTGTGATCATTGAAGAGCCCATTGCACTGTTCACAGGAGTAGAGAGAAATGGTCTCCTGGGCACATCCTTTGTGTCTCCCTAAATTCACCCTGTAGTTTCAGTCACACACAGGATTCTGCTGTGCGTCACCTAAACTGTAGTGAGGTTCTGCTGTGCACTGCTAGGGAGCTACTATATCCCACCCAAGAGACAGCTGCATTTCAGGGTGAACCAAGGGATTCCTGTGTATTATCTGATTAAGTGTTTGGGGGCCTTTGGAGTGAAGCCGCTCTAGCACGTAGATGGACTATGATCACATTTGTCTTCAAAGCTGATCCACAATTCGCACAAAGGGGTGTTGCAGGAGAAGTCCCCAAAGAAGCAATTTCTTGCTGCTCAGAAACCTGTTTAGTAGAACCAATTGGAAATTTTCAAGTGGCAGGTTTTTCAGCTGGGAAAATGCTATTTTGTCAAAATCAAAACTTTGTGCAGGCCTGTGTCCATTTCAACAACATTTTGTTCTGCAACAATATCAGACCAAGACGCTTTGACCTTAGCAGGCCTTCCATTTCAAATGAATATTGTTTCTAAATGTATGTGATATTGACCATTATCATATGAAATGCAGTCAAAATCGGAATGAAACGTTTTGATCTTATCGAACCAGAACATTCCCATTGATCCAAAATGAACTGTTTTCACAAGCTTGGTTTCGACGGTGCAGAACTTTGTGCGAAACGAAAACTCTGCTTTCCACGCAGTTCGCCTGTTTAGGAAAAACAAAGCTACTTGGGAGCAATAGGCAAGAACAAGAGGGATCCAAAAAATCAAGTTAGGAGAGAGCTTGAGGGAGCATTTCCACTCATGAAGCTGACTTCAGCAGTAGAGCTTAGCCACACAGGAAAGGCCCCGAGATGGGAATGGGGAAAATCACCATAACTCTCCAGCCAGACTGGACAACACAAAAGCCTGACCCATCATCTGCCCCTGGTATAACCTCCTTGCACACTCCCCACTGATGGCAGAAGAGGGCGGGAGAGAAGAAGTGTTACCCTAAGTGCTTTGGCAACAGTCTAGCTCCTGCTGCTCAGCCTTCCCCACCATGCATTTTCCCTGCTTTATTTTATTTATTTATTTATTTATTTGAGCTTAAGCATTGCAAAGCTACATGGGAAAAGATTTGAACCAGCCATCCCTCTCCTCATCATCTTTATTTAGCGTGACATATACTGCCAGCCGTAGGCTCCTCTCTTATCGCATAGGTCCAGCATGGGCCCAGGTGGCACATCCTTCCACCATCCCATCCCATCGCTGCTCTGGAAGCATTACCTCTAGGGTGGTTCACTGCTCATTCAGACCTCAGCCTCTCTGCTGGGATGGAGAGAGCTGGACTGGCTTTGGCAGAGTGCACTCCTATTTCCAGGGGAATGGACCGAAGCCCCCTAGATGGCTTTCTGGGAAATAACCAGTCAAATTCCTTGAAAACTGCAGGAAGTAAGTGGACTGAAAATCTAAATGCTAGATCAGGAGTGGGACTGAATGCCCACCCACGAGGAAAGAGTGCTCCTCATGCTGCTCTGAAGACGATGCAAATCTGCATAGGTCCAGGCACGCAGGAGTAAGCAGACATGGCATAACCACTTACCCCAGTCCTGCCTTGATGCAGGAACAAGGAGTAGGCAGAACCTGGGCTCCACCCCCACCACTCACTGGCCAACAGCTGAGCTGGCACAAGGGGTGTCATAATTTGCACCTCGCATAGGCCAGCGGCATATGGCTACCCCTTGGAAAAGGTGTGGAGGGGCAGAGATGGGTCTCTGAGGCACAGCACCGCCCTGGGGCTATACATCACACCTTGCACTGTGCTGTGCCTGAGACACCACCTACCCCTGCATCGCTGTGTGTACACATGAGCAAAGTTCTCCCACCCATTCAGTCCCTCTGCTGACCTGGGTCACAAATCCCGCAGCTCTGTAGAAACTTAAAATACACCTAATAAATAGAAGTGTCCCTGTCCAGCTTAGCCGCTCCTGCCGGAGTGTTTTCTTAGGTCTAGTTTGCCAACCTTTCTCCAGTAGTTCGATAATACTTATTAGGAATTTATTGTTCTCTGTGGGATTTTTATATTTAGCTGCTTATACAGGAAAACCACATTTTTATTGCTGTTGGACACAGCATCTCTCTCTGTGGCTCCTCGAGGCTGGTGGGTTTTTGGTGGTCGTTGTTTTTTTTTCTCCCTCAGCTCCCTTTTGTCTCTGCCCCCACTCACATCCCCTACTAATGCGAACCACCTATCTATGAAGCATAAGAACATAAGAACGGCCACACACAGTCCATCTGGCCCAGTATCCTGTCTTCCGACAGTGGCCAGTGTCAGGTTCCCCAGAGGGAATGAACAGAACAGGGAATCATCAAGTGATCCATCCCCTGTCACCCATTCCCAGCTTCTGGCAAACAGTGGCTAGGGACACCATCATACACCAGACTTAAGGACTCCAGATGGCTCCCCCTGAGACTAAATCATCTTTGAGTATCATGTCTGCTCAGCTCAGTGACTGACATAGAGATGCATAAGATAGTGTGAAGTGGTCTGCACCGGGTGTAAGAAGGCTGTCATGTCACTTGAGCTTGGAGAGGAGCAGACCTGAAGTAATCCTTTGGGCTGCCAGGGCCTTCCCAAAATGCATTGACTAAAGGCCTACTCCGTAACACGAGGGACGTGGATGTGAGGTGAAAGACCCTGGCTTGGGGGATTTGGACTACACCATGAGCTCGGGGTTTGATGCCCCTGCTTGTGTTCACATATCCCCAGCTCTCATTGAGCTAGCATGAGAATAAACAGCAGTGTAGCCACAGCAGCCTGGGCAGCGGAGACACATCTTAGCTATGCTGTGTGCCCACCACGTTCAGGCAGGTTTGTACTCTGCACAACCAGGGGCGGCTCTAGACATTTCACCGCCCCAAGCATGGCGGCATGCCACGGGAGGCGCTCTTCCAGTCGCTGGTCTCGCGGGACCAGCGGACCCTCCGCAGGCATGCCACCAAAGGCTGCCTGCCTGCTGCCCTCCCGGCGACCGGCAGAGCGCCCCCCGCGTCATGCCGCCCCAAGCACGCACTTGGCGTGCTGGGGCCTGGAGCCACCCCTGTGCACAACAATCATTTCCATCACGTAGCTGTTCAAAGCCTAGTTCGAGGTAAGCAGATGTCTACATTGGGGAAGAAGCCAAGGCCTAACTGAACAGCAGTGACTGAGCCCCCCTCTTGCCCTTCAGAAAGGTTGTGGTGTGAGCAAAGCCTATATCACCTGAGCCCAACAGCCCTGAAAATGTGAGGAGAAAAACCCCAATCCGCTATTTGTTTGGGGAACCAGTTCAAAAGATGAAGGAGCAGCAGAGATTTCAGTGTATTTACATGCTTCCCAATTTGGTCTGGAGGGGCCACAGAGCCCCTAAGCGAAGTGACCCATGACTGGAGACAACAAGGGGATTTATGTTAGTCCCAGTAGCACAGGCCAGGTTTTTTCTGAGAGTGGGCGCAGTGGGTTAACCCCAAAGCCAGCCTTCCACCAAGCCCAAGCAGAGACAAACATTTATCTCTTTTCTGCATGCCTGCAAATCCTCTAGATCCTTCCTGGACCTGAAGACAAGACAGCCTATACTTGCTTTGTCCCCAGTCTGGGTTTCCCAGTCGGAGTGGTGAGGGGAAGCATGCTAAGGCATTCGCATTGTTGGCTGGTTAGCCAAGATGATCCATAGAGAGAGAAGAAAGCACCCATCCCACCTGATGAGGGCTAGACGGCTGCCATGCAAAGACTGCTCTCCATCCTACTGACCAATATTGTCTCATTAAGGGCTAGATCCTGTCACTTTTACCCACGTGGGTTAGTCCCACTATTTTCAATGAGTCAGACTGTGGAGCTCCTACTTAGCCGGGTGTCCTGGTGTAAGGTGAGTCTCAGAGCTAGGAGACATAAAGAGATGGAACTCTCTGCTCCATCTAGAGGGGAAAAAGCTCTGTGTTACTGGAGCTATACGCATGAAAGGGCACAGGAATTGTGTATGATATGCCCTGGAGTTAGTGGGTCACCCTGATCTTACAGATAGTGCACTCTGGTTTAGGAATGTCATTCACTCAGGCCAGGGCTTTAAAAAGCCATGCACAAGCGACCAGGGAGCTTTCTCAACAGGGGCTGCTAACAAGGAGTTTTGCAAGGGAGTTTGGAAGGGGAGTAGGAAGGGAGCAGAGGTCCCTTGTCGGTCCTATCAGTGACCCGTTAGTCCCTTGAAAACCTATAAACCAAACTACATCCAAAACCTGTCTCTTTAAAGCAGAGCAGAGAGGACAGGGAGCTGCAGACAGGGGAGTTTGAGAGGGAGTTTGACAGAGGGAGGCTTATGATGGTTAGGAAGACCTGCAACACCTGTGGCAGTACTGCTTCTGTCTCCTCCACCTGCGCCTGTAGCCAGATAGAGCACCAGAGCATGGATGCTTCTACCCAGATTCTGGTGTTGTTTTGTAAAGACTGTAACTTGCAATTTCCACTTACTGATATCCAGGCGGGGTGGGGGGGGGCATCCAATGTGAAAGGTGCCTACTGGTGGAATCTCTCAGGCAGCAGGTGGGAGAGCTACAGGAAGAGGTGGCTAGGTTGAGGAGCATCCGTATCCACGAGCAATTCCTGGACCATGTCCATGTGGAGACAGCTGAGGTAGCTGTCCCAGTTCACAGGACTGCTGACACACCACTGGTGGAGGAGGAGATGGCTCAGGGTGACACTGGCAGCTGGTTACTTCTGGCAGCGGGCAGTGCTTCACTCCTGCTGTGAACCCTCCTGCCGTGGTAATAGGTAACCATTATGCTCTTCTTGATACAGGAGAGAAGGAATCACCCCCTACAGTAAAGGAGGAGCAGCCTTGTACCCCTAAGGCTGGGAAGTCTGCTGCCACCACTGAAAATAGGAAACGTAGGGTAGTGGTGGTCAGAGACTCTCTGCTGAGGGGGACGGAGGCACCCATCTGTCGCCTTGACATTTCATCTCAGAAGGTATGCTGCCTGCTGGGGGCCCGTATCCAAAACGTTACAGAGGCATTGTCGAGGATTATCCGGCCTTCTGACTGATACCCCATGCTATTCATCTATGTGGGCACAAATGGTACTGCAAGAGTGACTACAGGGCTCTGGGAGTACGGGTGAAGGGGTTTGGAGTGCAGGTGGTATTCTCTTCGATTCTTCCTGTCAAAGGTAAGGCCCAGGCAGAGAAAGATGCATCATGGAGATGAATGCCTGGCTGCGAAGATGGTGTCGCCAGGAGGGCTTTGGCTTCCTCGACCCTTGGCATAACTGCCTGATACCATACTCAGAGATGTGTTGATTAACAGCTCCCGAATCCTGCTGGGAAAGGTATAACAAGTGGGGTTCCGCAGCGGGTCTGTTTTGGGACCGGCTCTTGTTCAATATTTTCATCAACGACTTAGATGTTGCATAGAAAAGTACGCTTATTTAGTTTGCAGACGATACCAAACTGAGGACTTGCAACTGCTTTGGAGAACAGGGTCAAAATTCAAAATGAACCTGGACAAAGGGAGAGAAGGCGAGGTAAACCGGGATGAAGTTCATAAGACAAATGCAGAAGTGCTCCACTTAGGAAGGAACAAATCAGTTTCACACATACAAATGGGAAGGAGGACTGTCTAAATGAGAGAGTATGGCAGATCAGGGTCATAGTGGATCCACAAGCTTAAATATGAGTCAACAGTGTTGATACTGTGGCAAAAAGAAACGCAAACGTGATTCTGGGATGCATTAACAGGTGTAGTTGGTAATACAAACACGAGAAGTCATTCTTTCCGCTTCTACTCTGCGCTGGTTAGGCCCACGATGTTACTGTGTCCAGATCTGGGCACGCATTCAAAGAAAGAGGCAAAATTGAGGAGGGATACAGAGAAGAGAACAAGAGAATGATTAAAGGTCTTGAGAAGACATGACCTACTGAATGAAGGCGGAAAGAATTGGGTTTATTTATTTGGAAAAGTAGAGGACTGATAGAGGCGGACATGAAGCAGTTTTCGGGTATCTTAAAAGTGGTGTTCATCAGGAAGGAGGGAGAAACCTTGTTCACTGTATGCCTCTAATGATAGAGAAAGCTGTTCTAGACTTGATTTTAACAAATAGGGAGGAACTCGTTGAGAATTTGAAAGTAGAAGGAAGCTTGGGTGAAAGTGATCATGAAATCATAGAGTTTGCAATTCTAAGGAAGGGTAGAAGGGAGTACAGCAAAATAGAGACAATGGATTTCAGGAAGGCGGATTTTGGTAAGCTCAGAGAGCTGATAGGTAAGGTCCCATGGGAATCAAGACTGAGGGGAAAAACAACTGAGGAGAGTTGGCAGTTTTTCAAAGGGACACTATTAAGGGCCCAAAAGCAAGCTATTCCGATGGGTAGGAAAGATAGAAAATGTGGCAAAAGACCACCTTGGCTTAAACCACGAGATCTTGCATGACCTACAAAATAAAAAGGAGTCATATAAAAAATGGAAACTAGGTCAGATTACAAAGGATGAATATAGGCAAACAACACAGGAATGCAGGGGCAAGATTAGAAAGGCAAAGGCACAAAATGAGCTCAAACTAGCTATGGGAATAAAGGGAAACAAGAAGACTTTTTATCAATACATTAGAAGCAAGAGGAAGACCAAGGACAGGTAGGCCCACTGCTCAGTGAGGAGGAGAAACAGTAACAGGAAACTTGGAAATGGCAGAGATGCTTAATGACTTCTTTGTTTCGGTCTTCACTGAGAAGTCTGAAGGAATGTCTAACATAGTGAATGCTTATGGGAAGGGGTAGGTTTAGAAGATAAAATAAAAAAAGAGCAAGTTAAAAATCACTTAGAAAAGTTAGATGCCTGCAAGTCACCAGGCCTGATGAAATGCATCCTAGAATACTCAAGGAGTTAATAGAGGAGGTATCTGAGCCTCTAGCTATTATCTTTGGAAAGTCATGGGAGACGGGAGAGATTCCAGAAGACTGGAAAAGGGCAAATATAGTGCCCATCTATAAAAAGGGAAATAAAAACAACCCAGGAAACTACAGACCAGTTAGTTTAACTTCTGTGCCAGGGAAGATAATGGAGCAAGTAATTAAAGAAATCATCTGCAAACACTTGGAAGGTGGTAAGGTGATAGGGAATAGCCAGCATGGATTTGTAAAGAACAAATCGTGTCAAACCAATCTGATAGCTTTCTTTGATAGGATAACGAGTCTTGTGGATAAGGGAGAAGCGGTGGATGTGGTATACACGGGGTGCTATTTTGGGCAGACTGCTAGGCAGAGAGGCGTTTCACCTTTTTCAAGGAGGGAGACCCTGTTTGCACATAGGACTGGACATAAACTAGTGTTGAGGGAGCTTGTAACTAGCGTTCGACGGGGACAGGTGAGCAAAAGCCCACAGGTAAGCGAGGGACATACGACCTGGCAGATGGGTCGGAACAAGAGGGCAGCATGGTGCTAATGGCAGAGAGATAAGGCAGGTTTCAGGGCAGAATAACTGGGAGCAAGGATCCAACCGTATTTAGATGCCCTTATACACAAATGCGAGGAAGTGTATGGTAATAAGCAGGTAAGAACTGGAAGTGCTAATTAAATAAAATACATCTATGACATTGTTGGCTATCACTGAATCTTCCGGGTGGGATAATACACCTGATGGGATTGGTTTTGATGTGGGATGGATATAGTTTTGCTCAGGAGGATAGACAGGGGAAAAAGGGAGGGAAGGTATTGCTTTATGTATAAAAATGTACACTACTTGCGACTGAGTGGAGATGGACATAGGAGATGGAAGTGTGAGAGTCTCTGGGTTGGATAAAGGGGGTAAAAAACAAGGTGAGTGTTCCATGCGGAGGAATCTATACAGGTCACCTACCAGGTGGAAGAGCATTGGATGAGGCTTTTTTTAAACAAACTAACAAAATCATCCAAAGCCCACAGATTTTTGGTGGTTGATGGGGACTTTAACTATTCCGATATATGTTGAGAACAAGAAGCAATGGGCTTAAACTGCAGCAAGGGAGATTTAGGTTGGACATTAGGAAAAAGTTCCTAACTGTCAGGGTGGTTGGACACTGGAATAAATTGCCTAGGGAGGTTGTGGAATCTCCATCTCTGGAGATATTTAAGAGTAGGTTAGATGAATGTCTATCAGGGATAGTCTAGACAGTATTTGGTCCTTCCATGAGGGCAGGGGACTGGACTCGATGACCTCTCGAGGTCCCTTCCAGTCCTAGAGTCTAAGAACCTATGAATCTATGAATCCGTGAATCAAGCTTAGCAAGTGGTGGAAGAACGTTGTGTCTTAGAAACCTGGAGATTGCTCCCAAACAGCAAGGACTGTGTCCAAGGAGGGGTTTTATTTTGGTCTGGATTCCTAATCTGGAGAGTTTGAACCCTATGTAGAGTGATTCCGTGGGCTTGGATTGGAGTGGACTTGGACCAAGCTACACCAGTAGTAGTGGGACAGAGCCGGCTTTGCAGCAGGGCCTGGGTGGATTGGTGGTGGCATAGGGGGGTTACCCTCACAAGGAGGCCCACCCAGAGCAGCAGTGGTGCAGGTAATGGAACAGAACTGGACCAAGTAGCTGCATGTTGACTGGGACCTGGTGGTGCGAACGTTTTTGGATAAGAGCAGGCAGTTAGAGGAGAACCAGGTCCTGATGCCTGTGAGTACCACTAATCTAACTGGACGCAGGACTGGGGTTGGAGGTGGGACGAGACTGTTTGTTCTCCCATGGCCATACTGCACTCTGCCCCAAGGAGCAACGATGTGAGAGGAACAGAGCAGTGAAGATGGGTCCTTCAGGCTGGCCTCAAAAGGCCTTTCTGTAGCAGTCATCTTGGAAACTATAGGAAACTGGTCCTCCAAGGGCAAACAACAGGTAATCAGAGCCTGACAGGCTCAGCTAAAAGGCACAGCAAGTCCCTAACAGAGCAGTCCCTGGCTGGGAGCAGAAGGGCAGGGAAAGGTGCTCCCTTCTGGCCAAAGGTGCCTGAGGAATAGATGAGGTTTATCTCTGGCTGCACTGGCATAGCTGAGTTTGCATGGAGAGAGGGTCCTGAGCTAAAGGAGAAGATAAGGGGGCCAGCTGGAAAAGGGCCCAGGGAAGTAGCAGCAGTGAATTGAATGGAGCTGTACGGGGCTGCTGTTTATAGTGTCCCTGGGCTGGAACCCTGAGCAGTGGGTGGTCCCTGGGTTCCCGCACCGGCAAAGTGTCGTGAACCTCGAGAAGGGTGGGAGAAGTGTAAGCTAAGTGCTGAGAAGGGGCATCAGCCCATGATGTCAGGCTCTGTTGCCCACGTGTTAAATTTTCAAACAAGCTTGGGAGGAGCTCACGGTGAACATCTGTAAAACGATCCCACAGTCCTCCTTCAAATCCTTCCTCAAAACTCTCCTTTGTCGGAATGCCTACAAAAAAACATGACAAGGGCTAGGCAGCTGCCATGCAAAGACCGCTGCCCATCCTGCTGACCAATATTGTCTCATCATTTCCTTGGGCTCCCTCATCTGTTTATCTGTATCCATCTGTCGCTTCTCTGGAGCAAGACCTATCTTTTTGTTCTGTGTCCAGTGCCCAGCACAGCAGGGTCCTGGCCCAGGACTATGGCTAGGATAATATAAATAATACATAGGAAGAAGATGCCTTGAAAACCCCCAGATGCAATGCAGATCATAGACCTTAGCAGCAGACATGCGAAACCCACAAAAAACATGCAGAAATTGGGCTTGTTTTTGTCTTAATTGGCTTGTGAGTTGCTTGTTGGCTAGTAGCTTGTTGCTTCTTTTTTTTTAATTGGCTCCCAGCAAGCAGAGACAAGGGATTAGCTTGATTTTTGGCTTATTGTGAAAGTTGGGTGCTTATTTACCGCGTGAAAGTTGGCAACGGCGCTCAGCAGTCTAGAGTGGAAATACATTTTGCCTCTTAATTAAATCTTCCCAGCTAAGTACTTAGGCTTCCTTAATTAAATCTTCCAAGAGTATTTAGGCATCTAACTGGGCATCTGGGGCCTTAGTCCCTTGACAAAGGCTTTTTCCCATGCATTGACTCTCAGTCCTGTTCCATGTATTTGTAATAATGGTTTGACATTATCATGAGATTTCCATGAGGTTGGTCATAGCTGCTTGTTCTTCTTCCAGGCTCCCCATTAGATGTCTGCATTTTCTGAAGGCCTTTTTCAGCCCTTGGGAAACTCAGGTGGAATAGACTCAGTGCCTCTACCCCATATCAATCTGTCCCTTCCCAGCCCAAAGCAATAGCCCCAAGCTTTTATTTTTTTTTTCCCCCCACCAGCTCTGGAAGCCATGGCTAACTCCCTTTAGCAAACTCCTTTAACTTTCCCTGCTCATTAGCTGTGTTTAAGTAGGAGTGAACTCCCAGTCACCCTTTACTTGAATGAGGAAAATTACCTCATGCCCAGCCGTTTGTGAGTAAAATTCCCCTGCTGTTTCAACATCTCTCTTTTACAGGAATCCCAGTTAAAACTAAGAATTTCCCCTATTAATATTCATTCCAAACTTCCCCCTTCTGGCTTAGAGCTAAAGTTCATCGTGGGGCAAAATTAATAGAGTTCAAGGCCAGAGGGAAACATTACGATCTTAGCCTCACCTGTGTAAGACAATTCCCCCCAAAGATTCCTGCATCAAGCCCATAACTTCTGGTTAAACTACAGCAGATCTTTGAGCAAGACACCCACTCTTGGTTTAAAGACTCCAAAGGATGGAGAACCCACCACAGCCATAAGTAAGTTAATCTGGTAGTTAATTGCCCTCACTGTTAAAAATGTCTTATTTTTAGCCTGAAATTATCTAACTGTAGATTCCAACCATTGGGTCTCATTGTACCGTTGTCTACTAGGTACCATCTAGTCTGACCCTGTGCATAACATAACATGCAAAATTTTCACTGTGATTTCACTGTGGGAGAGGAATGGAGTAGAGAGAGACCTAGAGAATAGGGACCCAGCCTTTTAAGAGTGCTCTGGCTCCTCTACAGCTTCTGGTGAAAGCTGCTGGTGGCTAGAGCTGGCTGCAGGGGGTGGCGGGTGTGTCCCTAAGAGCAGAGGAAAATGAAAGAGAAGTTGAGGAGCGTCCGGCAGGGCAGTGTTGGGGAAAGTTTGCTAGCTTTGCTCGACCAATCGGGTAAAGAACATTGGTCCCAGAGCTGTCACACCCATCCCTTCCCCCAGCTCCAACCTCGCTTATATCTATTTAAACCACTAGCAAATGAAGCCTTCCCCTATCTTCCATGCTGCCTCCAGTGCAGAACACTCCTACACATGGCATTTTCAGCCAAGTGTGTCTAAGGCCTGCATCCAGAATGAGGAGGGAGCTCAGTGCTGTTGCCGACACAGAAGAAGAGTATCTCAGAGCGACTTGAGATGCACACATGGGCAGGAACAGCCAACATGCATTCTCCAAGGCCCTGACCAACCTGATTGTCTTCTATGATGAGATAACTGGCTCTGTGGATATGGGGAAAACGGTGGATGTGATATATCTTGACTTTAGCAAAGTTTTTGATATGGTCTCCCACAGTATTCCTGCCAGCAAGTTAAAAAAGTATTGATTGGATGAATGGACTATAAGGTGGATAGAAAGCTGACTAGATTATCGGGCTCAACTAGTAGTGATCAACAGCTCAATGTCTAGTTGGCAGCCAGTATCAAGCGCAGTACCCCAGGGGTCGGTCCTGGGGCTGGTTTTGTTCAACATCTTTATTAATGATCTGGATGACGGCATGAATTGCAGCCTCAGCAAGTTAGCAGATGACACTGAGCTGGGGGGAGAGATATGCTGGAGGGTAGGGATAGGGTTCAGAGTGACCTAGACAAAAAAAATCTGATAAGGTTCAACAAGAACAAGTGCAGAGTCCTGCACTTAGGATGGAAGAATCCCATGCACTGCTACAGGCTGGGGACTGACTGGCTAAGCAGCAGGTCTGCAGAAAAAGGCCTGGAGATTGCAGTGGATGAGAAGCTGGATATGAGTCAGCAAGAAGGCTAATGGCATGTTGGGCTGTATTAGCAGGAGCATTGCCACAGATCGAGGGAAGTGATTATTCCCCTCTATTCAGCACTGATGAGGCCACATCTGGAGTATTGTGTCCAGTTTTGGTCCCCCCAGTACAGAAAGGATGTGGACAAATTAGAGAGTGTCTAGAGGAGGGCAACAAAAATGATTAAGGGGCTGGGGCACATGGCTTATGAGGAGAGGCTGAGGGAACTGGGGTTATTCAGTCTGCAGAAGAAATGAGTGAGGGGAGATTTGATAGCAGCCTTCAGCTACCTGAAGGGGGATTCCAGAGAGGATGGAGCTCAGCTGTTCTCAGTGGTACCAGATGACAGAATAAGGAGCAATAGTTTCAAGTTGCAGTAGGGGAGGTCTAGGTTTGATATTAGGAAAAACTATTTCACTAGGCGGGTGGTGAAGCCCTGGAATGGGTTACCTAGGGAGGTGATGGAATCTCCATCCTTAGAGGTTTTTAGGGCCTGGCTTGACAAAGCCCTGGCTGGGATGATTTAGTTGGTGTCGGACCTGCTTTGAGCAGGGGGTTGGACTACATGACCTCTTGAGGTCTCTTCCAACCCTGATCCTCTATGATTCTATGATTGCGCTCGTGACAGAGCTGTCTGCCGGCACTTTTTGGAGGGCATGAATAATTGACTGAGAACAAGGAGTACTTGACTGAATGGGCCATGCCTCGTTTCCATTTTAGTTACATGACAGTTTGGGGTATTCTGGTTGAAGCACAGTTAAATGAGTTTGGGGGCCCTAAAACATGTGACCTTGTTAGGAGAGACAAGGACAAGACATCGATGTTGAATGTGCCAGAGGCCACCCTGACAGAGATTGCTGTCAGGCCCTGTTGGATGAGGGAGCCCGGGCAGCCCTACAGAGAGGAAAAGTTCCTGCTTGCAGCTGTGAATGCTTCTGTGGTGGTGAAGATCCTGTACAAATCCCCAGATACCACTGTTGTCTCTCTGAGAGCAGAGCCAGGATTGCGGGAGAGCAGCAGCTTTGAGGGGATGGAAGATGGAGAGTGGTGGCAGAGCAGAGCGGTGGCAGAGCGGAGCAGAGCAGCTGGAGCAGAGTGTAGGCAGCTGGAGGGCAGCAGCAGAAGCAGCAGAAGCAGCAGCAGTTTATCTAAGAGACTCTGCTGTGGGCCTTGTTGTCCAGCAATTAAGGCTGAAATCAACTTAGCTCCATCAGGTGGGAGCAGCCGAGGCAGCACTGGCCTGCCAGCATCCTTAGACTTCTCCAGCTCAGGACAGCTAAGTGTGAGTGGCAACAAAAGAAGCGTCTAAATGCCCTAGCCACTTACCATTACCCAGAGGACTGAGGTTAGGACTGTGGTTAAGGCACCTTGGGGGATGGGCATCCTACCCCATGGGCTTTGTTGATTTATTAATTGCTGATTTTCCCATGTTTATTCTCTTGTCTCCCCCTGCCCTCCCCCCTGCCAAAAAATAATGTTCTCTTTGTTTTAAACCCTGGACTCATTGCTTGCGAATGGGGAAGACTTGCCTGTTGGGGCAGCCAGGATGGTGTGTATTGTTTTGCAGGTTTCTGGACGGGAGATCTAGCCAACGTTAGTTAAGTCTTGAAAGAAACCCCTAGAAAATCGATCCTGGCCCTTTTGACTGCTGACAGCTCCTGACAGGATGGTTACATATCAAACCAGGGGGGAAAAACCCCAACCCTCATCTTGAATAGAAAAAACACACAAACTCCTACTTTTTCAATGTGTTTGAAGTCCTGTGTAATGAGTTCTTCAGAGTCTGTGGCACATTGTTTTAATCACTGGGTGAAATCCTCTGGCTTGTATTTTGCAGGAGGCCAGAATAGATGATCACTGTGGTCCACTCTGGCCTTAAACATCTATGAACAGCTTTCCTTTAACAGTCAGCCTTAAAAATGATTGGAGGGTCACCATGAAAAATACCATGGCAATGGGTGCTGTCGACAAACTTAAGGTAAATGTAAAGCCCAGCCCAGCTGTGGGGATAGATCAGTAAACTTAAATTTCTCCCTGTGTAGAAAGATCAGTTCGTTGCTGAGCAGCAGCTGGTGTTCTGGTTTTTATTTGAGATGGTGCACAAGAAATTATAAGGGATAGAATCTCTCCTGGTTCTGGATATGAACCAGCCTCTAACTGACCGAGGTGAGGAAGACTCTTCCCCAATGGGCAGATGTAACAGGGCTGGGCCTTTAAATACAGGACCCCATTGCTGCTATTGGGGTCTTGGCTTGGTTGGGACCAAGGCATTCTGGGGGTTGTAGTTCCCACAGCCTGATGGGAACTTGAGGCTGAGAATAGGGCCTACTGAGAAAGAGAGGAAGCAAAATATAAGAATCAGCTCTTTGCAGTAGGGTGACCAGATGTCCCGATTTTTGGGTCTTTTTCTTGTATAGGCTCCTATTACCCCCCATCCCCTCTCCTGATTTTTCACACTTGCTGTCTGGTCACCCTACTTTGCAATGCAGAGAGAGACCTGATTTGAGCTGTCATTGGTTATTGAGGGTCTCCAGTGACTGGAGTGAGGACCTGTACCGGGGGATCCCAGCAGAAAGGGAGTTAAGGAAGGACCCTGGCAGGGGCTGTGCTGAAGAAACCTATATTCCTGAGTGAAGCGGGAATGTCTGAGACTCAGGGCTGGATTCTGTGGTAAGGGAGGGGCACAGGCTCATCCATGCCTCAGTGGTGCCCCCTCAAGGTGATGGGCCAATTGGTTTCAGGGAGTTTCTTGTTTGAGCTCTAAAGTTTTGCCCCTCGCTGCCTTGGGCCTGATTTCCATTTACATTAATTTCCTTGCATCACTCCAGCAGGGCAGAGGGGCCTTAAAATGAGAGTTAATTACTTTTACACACCGCGCACTGCCAGAGAGGTGTAACAGGTTCTTCGTGTCAGTGAGATCCAGGTCCTAGGTGCAGTATAGCCGACCCCAAGTATCCCAAACTTAGGAGTCTGGGCCCCAAAAAGCTTAAAGAGGCTTAAAATAGTGAGATCTAAAAAAAATAATAAATGTCATGTTCCCTTTGTTGGCCTTGTGGGTTGTGAGCCTTCAGGGGCCAGGTTTTCAAGCTCTTTTCTCTTCACCCACAAGGACAAGAAGCGTCCTTCTTTTTTTTCCTTTCAATGAAATCTGAGATTCCCATCCAATCACCTGACTCTAGGAGCTGGGAATTAGAGACCACCAAATACAGCAAGACTTGCAAACAAAGCATGAGAGTTGGGTATTCTTGGGGTGGGGATAGCTCAGTGGTTTGAGCATTGCTTATCCCCACGCCCCCCCCACTCAGGGCGATGAGTTCACTCCTTGAGAGGGCCATTTAGGGGTCTGAGCAAAAATCTGTTTGTAGATAGATCCTGCTTTAAGCAGGGGGCTGGACTAGGTTACCTCCTGATGTTCTATAATTCTAACACTTTCCATTAGCCAAATCTACTGAAGTCAAGGAAGAGACTCCCAGGGATGGATTTTGGCCCATTGTCTTCCTAACTGTAAAGTGGGATAGTGGGGATGTGCAGTCTATAGGAATTTTTGTCTAGTGATTAGGGCAGCACACTGGGAGCTAGAAAGTTGGTTCTGTTCCAGGTTTTTCTACTGACCACTGTGGCTGCAAGAACAGTGAGTCAGACTACAACACTTAGTGATGTATAGACATAGTGCTGTGTCTAGTAGGGAGGGGTAGCTCAGTGGCTTGAGCATTGGCCCGCTAGACCTAGCGGTTGTAAGCTCAATCCTTGAGGGGGCAATTTAGGGCAACATCAGTACTTGGTCCTACCTAGTGAAGGCCAGGGGGCTGGACTTGGTGACCTTTCAGGGTCCCTTCCAACTCTATGAGATAAGTATATCTCTATATATTCTTTTGGACAGTGGGTGAATTTCACCATATGTGCACTTGAACAAGTTACTTAGGCTCTTTGCATCTCAATGCATCCAGCTGTAATGGAGTCAAGTTATACTTACTCCCTTGTTGGGGACTTGAGAATTAAGTCCCATTTGCTACGCATGTTTGAGAAAGCAGCTATTTAAGTACAGAGTTATTCTAGCCAGAGTGAGGCGGTTCGGAGCAGAATCCAAGCTGTTTACTAATACTTGGATTTCAAGGCCGATCCAAAGATAACCCAAGTCTAAGTTGCATTCTTGGCAGGTGGCACAGCATGACAAGGGCTGCCAAGCTCATCCAAGAAGGAATGGAGCACCAAGCACAAATCGGATTGGATGTGAACTACCTGTTCTGGAAAGAATGGCCAGAGATGGAAACAATGTGAGACCTCTCCGATGCTATGACTGCAGGAAGCAGGAATGTGGCACTCTCCACGTACGTGTGATGCTGCTAAAGTTATCCCTGTGAAATTCACATGCTTTTATTAACTGTCCCCAGCTCATCTGGGCTGAAAGCTGGGGCAAGGGCCTGCTTGCTGTTGTCAGGGAAGACTGAGGAGTGAGAGGTCGAATGTTTTGGAAGGGACAGTAAATGCCGAGCAGAGTCCATCCACAGGAGAGGAGACTACAGTGTGACTTTATTTGCAATGGAGTTTTATTTGACGTTGTGTCTTCATACCAGCTGCATCCCAGTATGCTTTGCCATGCAAACTCGGGCAGTTGCATGAGAAATATTAGCAGAATGGGAGAGAAATGAAGAGGAACTGGCAAAGGGAAGCAGAGATGCTTTCAGTAAGGGAGGATGAACTTCTAAAGCAGACCAGACATGAGCGTGAATCCGATCCTTCTATGCAGATGCCCCGGTACTGTGCAGATTTGCAATTCCAATCTAGATTCTGCATATGAGACCTAACTCTACTCAGAAAATTGGACCTTGGGGCTCAGCTCTACACCAAGTCTGCATGTTTCTCCATGTCTTTGAATCTGGAGTCTGCAAAACTTGAGCAAGTCACTGAAGCCAAGATTTTCAAAAACTGTCTTAAAATTAGGCTCCAAAGTCCATATTCAGTTGCCTAAATGAGTGCACTCACTTTACAGCAGGGCTGAGCACTCAGCATTGACTGCAATGGGAGGTGCTGGTTGCTCCACACTTATGAAAATCAGGCCATATGTTGGATTTAGGCGCTTAATTTTAAGCACCTGTTTTAGAAAATCTTGGCCTTAATCTTACCGGAGTTCCTCAAAGGAAATAATAATACTCATACACTTTAAGGCCGGAAGGGACCTTCATGATCATCTAGTCTGACCTCGTGCATGTTGCAGACCACAGAACTTCACTCACCTATGCCTCTAATAGCTCATAACCTCTGGCTGAGTCACTGAAGTCTTCAAATCTTAATTTAAAGACTTCAAGTTACAAAGAATCCACCATTTACTATAGTACAAACCAGCAAGTGACCTGTGCCCTATGCTGCAGAGTAAGGCAGAAAGATCCCAGGATCTCTGCCAGTCTAACCCGGGGAAAAATCCCTTCCTGACCCTCAACATGGTAATCACTTAGACCCTGAGCATGTGGGTGAGACCAACCAGCCAGACACCTGGGAAAGAATTTTCTGTAGTAACTCAGAGTCATCCCCATCTAGTGTCCCATTTCTGGCCATTGGAGATGTTTGCCAGCAGTTGCAGATGGTCCATGTGCCACTGTAGACAATCTCCTCATACCATCCCTTCCATAAACTTATCAAGCTCAGCCTTAAAACAGGTTAGGTTTTCTGTCCCCACTACTCCCTTTGGAAGGCTGTTCCAGAATTTCACTCCTCTGATGGTTAGAAACCTTCATCTACTTTCAAGAATAAAATTGTTGAGGGCTAGTTTATGTCCATTTGTTCTTATGCCAACACTAGCCCTTAACTTAAATAACTCCTCTCCCTTCCTGTTGTTTATCCCTCTGACATATTTATAAAGAGCAATCATATCTCCCGTCAGCCTTCATTGTATTACACGAAACAAGTCAAGCCCCTTAAACCTCTTGTGAAGTAGGTTCTCCATACTGAGCCATCGTAGTAAAGTGCCTTGATATGGTTGGATAAAAAATGCTAGGAATTTCAACATTGCTAATTATTGTTATGGCAGCAGTTACAGCTGGTGCTCTTACAGATACTCTGACAGGATACTTTTCTTAGCACAAGAACCAATGTTTAGTCTTGAAGAAATACTGTGTTGTTGGTTTTGTTGTGTGGCAATCCTTTGACAGAATCTGCGGCAAACAGCAGAAAGTTTGCTCTCTGCTTTAGTCTCTATATTTGCAGGTAATTACTGGGACAGAGTAGTTTTCTGGCAACGAGGCACTAGCGCATGGGCTGAGATTTCTGGAAGAGGGGAGCGCCTAGGTGCTGTGTTGGACCATTTCTGTTCCACCACTGGTGAGTGTGTGTAAATAAAGAAAATTACACTTAGACTATAACCAGACTTCATATAATTCATAATCATATCCTCCCTGCTGGAAAGCCAATCTGCAAGCCCCCAGAATTCTGCAACCTGTCAGCAAAGGGGCAACATTGGTGTCAGCAGTTGGATGCTGGTGTCAGAAAAAAGGGCAATATTGTTTTAGCCCGTCAGGACACACATCTTTCAGGAAAGATGTGGACATATTGGAGAAAGTCCAGAGAAGAGCAACAATAAATGATTAAAAACAATGAGGAGTCCTTGTGGCACCTTAGAGACTAACAAATTTATTTGGGCAGAAGCTTTTGTGGGCTAGAACCCACTTCATCAGATGCATGGAGTGGAAAATACAGGAGCAGGTATAAATACATGAAAAGATGTGAATTGTCTTAACAAGTGTGAGGTCAGTCAAATGAGACAATTCAATTGACAGCAGGATTCCAAGGGAGGAAAAATAACTCTTGAAGTTGTAATGAGAGTGGCCTGTTTCAGACAGTTGACAAGAAGGTGTGCGTAACAGAAGGGAGAAATTAGTATTGGGGAAATTAGGGTTAAGTTTTGTAATGACCCAACCACTTCCAGTCTTTATTCAGGCCTAATCTGATTGTATTCAGTTTGCAAATTAATTCCAGTTCTGCAGTTTCACGTTGGAGTCTGTTTCTGAAGTGTTTTTGTTGAAGAATTGGCACTTTTAGGTCTGTTACTGAGTGACCAGAGAGGTTGAAGTGTTCTCCTACTGGTTTTGAATGTTCTGATTCCTGATGTCAGATTTGTCTCCATTTATTCTTTTGCTTAGAAACTGTCCAGTTTGGCCAGTGTACATGGCAGAGGGGCATTGCTGGCACATGATTAGCGGTCTTGAAAACATGACCTATGAGGGAAAATTGAAAAAATTGGGTTTGTTTAGTCTGGAGAGGAGAAGACTGAGAGGGGACATGATAACAGTTTTCAAGTACAATAAAGATTGTTACAAGGAGAAGGAAGAAAATTGTTCTCCTTAACCTCCGAGGATAGGACAAGAAGCAATGGGCTTAAATTGCAGCAAGAGAGGTTTAGGTTGGACATTAGGAAAAACTTCCTAATTGTCAGGGTGGTTAAACACCGGACTAAATTGCCTAGGGAGGTTGTGGAATCTCCATCATTGGAGATTTTTAAGAGAACCTGTCAGGGATGGTCTAGATAATACCTAGTCCTGCCATTAGTGCAGGGGACTGGACTAGATGACCTCTTGAGGTCCCTTCCGGTCCTACAATTCTATGACTCTGTAACACATCTTTGGAGCTACAGTTCAAGAAACAAGCCTACTGCACGCAGTGTGCTAAGCCTCTGACGGCAAAGAGCTGCCAGTCTAGCTTCCCATATCTGTGTGTTTTAGATTACAAAGCTCATCCACAGTTCAACGAATTGGGACAGCTCTGAAATCCCAGTTGTTGTTATCCAGCACAGCTTGATGCTTCCCAGGAACAGCCTGGTAGTGGGCTTCTATTTCTGACAGAGGAGATTATTTCATAATGTAATTAGATGAGGAGTTTAGATTTACATGAGGACTGGGGTATCTATGTCTCCATGCTGTGTAAATCTAAACTCACGCTAATTTCACACAGTCCTGCTCTCTTGGGGAGCAAGGCCTCCTCCGTCCTGTTTACATTTTCCTAATTACCTCATTTGTTCTGTGTTTACGGAGGGCTCGGGTTTCTCAGGAGGCCAGAGTGAGGCATGACAATTCTACCAGCATGGGCTTTGATTGCGGAGGTCTGTGCCGATCTGAAGAGCTGCTCGGATGGCGGAGATGGGGATATGCTAATTGTCCACAAGAATTTGCAGCGTCTAACCAGTGCAAGAGATGGATTGGTCCAAGTTGGTAGAGTTAGGAGGAAGGAGATGAAATTAAGGAAGGAAACTATAGGCCGAACTAAAATCGCCATCAGTGAAGTCAATGAGTCTGTGGAAAACATTCCAAAGAGAAAGGGGAGAAGCCCTGTCTCTTGGGATGAGAGCTGCCCAATGGACTTAACCTTCTGTTGTGTGTGTGGCCTGTGGATGACAGAGCCTCTCAGGGATTCCCTGGCCGCTTTGCCTCACTGAGGTCCCCTCATCTTCTGTTCTTGTCTGCATGCCCGGAGCGAGGTACATTGGCTGAGCTGTAGGCTCAGTGTAGGAGATGCTAGGGAAGGACAGAAAATATGGTCCAGTGGTTAGGGTGGTAGGCTGGGGCTTGGGAGACAAGGGTTACGCACTGGGGAAATCACTTAGTCTTTCTGTGCTTCGGTTTGCGTCAGTACTGTGGGGCTAATAGCGCAGCTCTGCTGCATAGGGGTGTAGTTAGATAAATCCATTGATGATTGCAAGATGCTCCATTACTACCACAGTGGGAGCCATATAAGTCTGTTCGTCAGCCAAAGACTTGAACAGAGGGTAGCTCAGGAATGCAGTGAATTGCCTTGGGCACTCTAGGGCTGAAGTATCTGAGGAAAGCTTTCCTGCTGAGAACCTGTTCTTCTTCACCTTCCTGGCATCATAATCAGTAACTTCAGTATTCAACTCCATGGCCTATACTGATCATAAAGGATTATTACTGATGAACCTTTCCACTGCAGTAGGACCCAAAGGCCTTAGTGTGTGGCACAGAGTTCCAGATGCTGTACAAAGAGCTTACAATCTAAACACTCGCTGTGTTCTCCCGGGGATCGAATATCATTGATGAAGAGTCTGGCCTGGCAGTTACTGGAGAGAACAGGGCACTGGGACTCTTATTCTGAGCTCTGCCACTGACTCGCTGGATGGCCTGTGGCAAATCAGGACTCCTGGGTTCTATTCTTGTTATGTGGCCTTGGGCAAGTCACTGCCTCTCTGTGACTCAGTTTCTCTACTCAGAGAATGGGGAGCTTATAATACTAACCTACTTAAGTCATTAATGTGCATGTAGTGCTTTAGATCGTCACATGATAACAGTTTTGAAGTATATAAAATATTGTTACAAGGAGGAGGAAGAAAAATTGTTGTTCTTAATCTCTGAGGATCAGACAAGAAGAAATGGGCTTAAATTGCAGCAAGGGCGGTTTAGGTTGGGCATTAGGAAAAAAATTCCTAACTGTCAGGGTGGTTAAGCACTGGAATAAATTGCCTAGGGAGGTGGTGGAATCTCCATTATTGGGGATTTTTAAGAGCAGGTTAGACCAACACCTGTCAGGGATGGTCTAGATAATATTTAGTCCTGCCATGAGTGCAGGGGACTGGACTAGATGACCTCTTGAGGTCCCTTCCAGTTCTATGATTCTATGAGGGGTGATATTTAAAAGAAAAGTACTAATATTTTTTGATGGTTCCCATTTGAGCCAATAAGAGTCAGTAGTTGGGCTTCTCTTCTGTTTGAGGGCTCGACTTTAAAAAGTCCTGAGCACTCTGGCCGCCATCCAACAAAGCACTTAAGCTCATGACTAACTTTAAGCATGTGAGTGATCCACTGACGCTAATAGGACTAGCTTACGTGATTAAACATTTTGCTGGATCGGGGCTAAAGTCCTCAGCACCTTGTAGAATCAAGCCCCAATTGAAAGATTTAAGTTAAATCCAGCTGCTCCTTCCAGCTGCTCCTTCGTTCTGCATCTTTCCTGGCAGTTCGGACCTCCTGGTCTTTCCCGGCAGTTCAGACCTCCTGGTCTTTCCCCATGGACATGTTTGTAAAATCAATGTAAACTTTTTATCTGTGTCCCTGCTTTGAATTGGGGACCTGAAGCAGGATCTCCCACAGGCAAGGTGAAGGCTATTGGCTGTTCTGGGGTGGGTGGGTTGCTCTCTGGTACTCCCCAGAAATTCCATCCTGAACCTGAGAAACGTTGGGGCAAAACTGATCCATTTCTGCCCAAAAGCTGTAGTTTCTGCGAGTCAGCATTTTCGGAGGATGGGAGGTGGGGGGAATTTCTGACCAGCATTTTGGCCAGCAAACAAACAAACGAGTGAGTGAATGACCGAAGCCTTGCAAACCTGCTTAAGCAGGCTAGTTAGTGCTTCTGGGAACACTGAACAGCCAAGCAACGGGCCTGCAGCCCATCTCTTATGTGCAGCCCTAGAATGACAAACCAGCGCTCAGAAGATACCCTGTAATAACAAACTGATTGCGCTGCTACATTGCATGAATGACCCTTATTCCTAAACCTGAGCTCGGAGAAGTAGCTAGCACCCAGCAGAAATGAATCCTAGGAAGCAGCGGTGAGAACTCCCGTGAGATCATTTTATCCCTCCCATACCAGACCAATGCAAGATTCTTCCTCACAGCATATTCTCTGATCCTGTATCCAGGCCAGATTTAACTAGCTTGAACTTCCAGCATTCCCGTAGGCTTCTGCCAGCAGCAGATGCTTCTGAGCCAATTCTCACTTTTCTCAAGGCCTTGTCTACATGAGAGAGTGGCACAGGTTTAGCTTAAATCTATTTTTAAACCAATTTAGTTAAACCAGTGCAAACGCTTGTGTTGATGCTCTGATTTCAGTTGAAAGGCTTATCTAAGCACAGATTTGCATTGGTTTGACTTTAATTGGTGTAAACTTGTTCAACTTTCGTGTGTGAACTCTTTTATATGGGTTTCAAACTGATTTAGTTTGTGTCTGTCAGTTTAGCTGTGCAAGCTGAACTGCAGTACGCCAGGCTTAAACTGATGTATGAGTGTTCACACACAAAGTTGCACCAGTTTAGTCAAATTGGTATAAAATCACAGTACAATTTGGTGTGTAAACTGGGCCTAAGAGTGGCTTATTTCACTTTAGCTTAAAACTACACCCTGTTGACTGAAACTAAACTGTGGTAAGCCATTCTTAAGCTGCAATGAGCATGTTCACACAGGGGTTTGCCCTCAGTTTAATTAAATAAGTTTAAATTCATGCCTTAAATTAAACCGGTGGTTCTTTCTCATGTAGACAAGTCTTAAATTTCCTGAATTTCCGCAGAAAGTCCCCCAGCTGCTATAGCCAGGCATATAAGCCCTCGAGCCTTGGCCTGAAAGCTCTGCTGGCTGGTACCCACCACTTCCCTTTTGCCAAGAAGGTTTTCTTTTTAGTAGGTGTCCCATCCTTCTGCTTATACCCTCCCAACCTCATTAGAAATGCACCCCACTGCAGTCTGGGCTGATGGACTGATCGGGCAAACTGGAAGCATCATATTGTAAGAGTTACTGTTCTGGCTGGGTGAAAGGATCTTCTCGGATGTGTGTGTCTCTCTGTGTACATGCTTCCTGCCTTGGGGAGGAAGCAAACTTGTTGCTGAGCAGCAGTGGCTGCCGGACAGGAGCTGCCTCTGTACCCTCTTCAGTAATAAATTCATATATTAAAAGGCCAGAAAGGACCACTGTGATCATCTAGACTTGCCACCTGCATGGCCCAGATCATAGGACTCTCCTGAATCGATTCTGATTTGTCCTAGAGCAGATCTCTTAGAAAAACATCCAGTCTTGATTTAAAAGTTGCCAGTGATAGAGAATCCACCACAACCCTGGGTAAGCAGTTGCAATGATGAATGACCATCACCATTTAAAATGTGCTCTTTATTTCCAATCTGAATTTGTCTAGCTTCAGTTCCAGGCATTGGCCTGTTTATATCTTTGTTTGCTAACTTGAAGGGTCCATTATTAAAGTCTAGTTCTCTGTAGGTACATCCAGACTGCAGTCATGTCTCCTCTTAACCCTCTCATGGTTAAACTAAACAAATTGAACCCCTGGAGTCTATCACTATAAAGCATGTTTTCCATGCTTTAGATGCTGTTCTGTTAAAACTAGATCATACCAAAGTCATTCAAATGCATAGGAAGGGGCACTGCAGAAAGGGATCTGCGGGTCATTGTGGGTCACAAGCTAAATATGAGTCAATAGTGTAATGCTGTTCCACAAAAAGCGAACATCATTGTGGGATGTATTAGCAGGAGTGTTGTAAGCAATACACAAGCAGTAATTCTTCTGCTATACTCTGCGCTGATTGGGCATCAGCTGGAGTATTGTGTCCAGTTCTGGGCACCGCATTTCAGGAAAGATGGGGACAAATTGGAGAAAGTCCAGAGAAGAGCAACAAAAATGATGAAAGGTCTAGAAAATATGACCTATGAGGGACAACTGGAAGATTTGGGATAGCTCAGTGGTTTAAGCCCTGGCCTACTAAACCCAGAGTTGTGAGTTCAGCCCTTGAGGGGGCTGTTTATGGGTCTAGGGCAGAAATCTGTCTGGCTTTGAGCAAGGGGTTGAACTAAATGACCTCCTGAGGTCCCTTCCAACCCTGGTGTTCTATAAATTGGGTTTGTTAAGACGAGGGGGGGAACGTGATAACACTTTTCAACTGCATAAAAGGTTGTGACAAAGAGGAGGGAGAAAAATTGTTGTCCTTAACCTCTGAGGTAGCACAAGAAGCAATGGGATTAAATTGCAGCACGAGCGGTTTAGGTTGGACATTAGTGAAAAACTTCCTAACTGTCAGGGTGGTTAAACATGGACAAAATTGCCTAGGGAGGTTGTAGAATCTCCATTGTTAAGAATCTTTATGAGCAGGTTGGACAAACACCTGTCAGGGATGATGTAGATAATGCTTAGTCCTGCCCTGAGCGTGGGGGACTGGACTAGAGAATTGCCCATCACCTGCGGGTAGGGAGCCCTCTGCAGCAGGAGCTCTTTCTGTGCACCTTGCTGCTATGGGACAGAGCCACTTCTGAAGCTCCTCATTTTCCACTGCCCTCCTCACATCTGTGTGTTTGCAGGACTGCCCCAGGCACTCAGCCTGAGAAAGATTATCCAGCAAGGATTCACGAGAAGGGCAGAGCCCGTTCTGTGAGAGAGACATGTTCCTTGTCTGTTTGTTTTTCAGCACATAACCTGACACCCACTGGGGGATTTTCTCCTTCTCTATCTGCATATGGGAAACTTATATTTTGCTTCGCTTGAGCGGCTGCAGCCAGTCAGGGCTGTACCATGGGGAGCGCAAGGAAATTGCTAGTGACTCAGGAGGAGGCAGAATGTTCTGCCTAAATAACTCAGCTCCTCACTGCAACATTTTCCATAGCCAGAGCCACACCACTCTGGAAATCCCAGTGAGAGGGGATGTGAATGGAAAGAAATGACAAATCTCCTATGAGGATCACCCTTGCCCAGTGCTAGAAACAGCAGTGGGCCAAACACAGGAAGGGTTGGTTTGGATAACAGGTTGAAAGCTCGGCAGGGCAAGGGACTTCACTCTGCCAGTGAAATGCAGCCATCTCTGGTGTAGAGCACAGTAGCTGATTAACAACCACACTTTGGGGAAGGCAAGGAAGAAAGAAATGGAATTTAGTGAGGCTAGAGCAGATGACTGCCATTGACTTGCTCTGTAGAGTCAAGCAAGTAACTTCACCACTTTGTGCCTCAGTTTCTCATCAGCAAAATGGGGATGAGGGTACTCACCTTCCTCACAGAGGGCTGCAAGGCTAAATTTCTGTTTTCAACGCCCTTTGAGATCTTAAAATGATCTTGTAAGTGCCAACTATTATAATTACTGTATCACATCTATGGTGAAAGGGCAATAGGATCGCTAATGGCCACCAGAGCTCAAGCTGTCAGTTTTAAGTCTTCTCTGGAAGACAGCACCTCTAGCAGCATAATGTGGCCTGACTCTGCCCTGGGGCATTGGCTCAGTATTGAATCTGTAAGAAGAGCGCCCTCTATGGAATGCAGCAAAGAGTCCTATGGCACCTTATAGACTAACAGACGTATTGGAGCATGAGCTTTCGTGGGTGAATACCCACTTCGTCGGATGCATGTAGTGGAAATTTCCAGAGGCAGGTATATATTTGTAAGCAAGAATCAGGCTGGAGATAATGAGGTTAGTTCAGTCAGGGAGAATGAGGCCCTCTTCTAGCAGTTGAGGTGTGAACACCAAGGGAGGAGAGAACTACTTTTGTAGTTGCTAGCCAGTCACAGTCTTTGTTTAATCCTGAGCTGATGTGTAAATTTGCAGATGAACTGAAGCTCAGCAGTTTTTCTTTGAAGTCTGGTCCTGAAGTTTTTTTGCTGCAGGTGGCTACTTTAAATCTGCTATTGTGTGTCCAGGGATTGAAATGTTTTCTACAGGTTTTGTATATTGCCATTCCTAATATTTGATTTGTGTCATTTATCCTTTAACGTAGGATTGTCCAGTGTGGCGATAGTAGATAGCAGAGGGGCATTGCTGGCATATGATGGCGTATATTACATTGGTGGACGTGCAGGTGAATGAACTGGAGATGGTGTGGCTGATCTGGTTAGGTCCTGTGATGGTGTTGCTGGTATAGATATGTGGGCAGAGTTGGCATCGAGGTTTGTTGCATGGATTGGTTCCTGAGTTAGAGTTACTATGGTGCGATGTGTAGTTACTGGTGAGAATATGCTTCAGGTTGGCAGGTTGTCTGTGGGTGAGGACTGACCTGCCACCTAAGGTCTGTGAAAGTGAGGAATCATTGTAGATCCCTGATGATGCGTTGGAGGGGTTTTAGCTGGGGACTATATGTGATGGCCAGTGGAGTTCTGTTGGCCACTATGGAATGGTGATTCTGAGTGACTCTCCCCAGCCATGCTGATGCTGCTTAGCTTATAAGAGCTACTGGGGATCATAGGACAAGACAGGGTGGTTGCAGAAAGCCTGATAATTTAGTTATAAGGACACCCTGATTTTTTAGCTGTAAGGACAGCCACGGGTGGGGTTTTCCTTCTCATGTGTCAGTTATAGTCTTTCCTTACCCTCAGCCTCCAAGCAGACACTGGCTCTGACACCATCCATGCAAGTACAAAACCCTCTTGCAGTAACTGCCATCTTTGTTCCTCATCATGATTTGAACTCAGAACCAGAAAGCACTAAACCCTTGGCTGGTTGAGCTAGAGGAGTGGTGGTACCTTTAGGTGCCCAGAAAACACCCTAGTCACTGAGTTATACTACCATTCATAGAATTGGTAAGGGACCTCAGAACGTCATGTAGTCTAACCCCCTGCTTAAAGCAGGACCAATCTCCAACTTTTTTTGGGGGTGGGGGGGTAGATCCCTAAACATCCCCCTTAAGGATTGAACTCACCAGCCTGGTTCTAGCAGGCCAGTACTCAAACCACTGAGCTATCCCTCCCTGCTTTCAGGGATGTCCATGGAAGGGGCTAGGTAGGTGATGCAAAGCCGTCCACAGGCAAACGTTGCTGAGTATGGAGAGCTGGAGGCTTAGGTGTTAATGAGCACTTAAAGCAGGAGGATATGATTGTTCAAATATAATGCAATAGCCAGACTATAAATTCCAGCTCCTATTTGATGTCAGCAATTCACTTCCACAGCTTTACATGTATTAGAGCAGGGGTTTTCAAACTGGGGGTTGGGACCCCTCAGGAGTTCATGAGATTATTACATGGGGGGCTGCAAGATGTCAGCCTCCACCCAAAACCCTGCTTTGTCTCCAGCATTTATAATGGTGTTAGATATATTTAAAAGTGTTTTTAATTTATACGAGGGGGGGGTCACACTCAGAGGCTTGCTGTGTGAAAGGGGTCACGACCACAAAAGTTTGAATACCACTGTATTAGAGGTAAACAGGCTTCTCAGAGCATGATTATAATTGTAAGCCAGGCTCTAGAGAGAAGAAGCCCTCTACCCCATCTACAGAGGTAGAGCATGCTTGAGCACACCTCATTTGCATAGGCAATACCCTTTGTGACAGCGTGACCATTTATGGCCGTTTGGGTTAAAATTCACTGAAGTCTTAGAGGATGGGGTAATAAAATGTTATGATCCTTACTGAGTGAATAGTGGGTAAGCAGGGCAGTATCTAATATGCCCTGAGTGAAGGCTCACCTTCAGCTACACTTCACTCGCAAAGCACTGGGTAGTAAGCCAGAAAATCAGGAGAGAGGGCAGGCACCAGTCTCTTATCTGGAGATGCTGGTGTTATTTAGGGGATTTAAATACTCTTTGAACTTTTTCCCTTTTGGTTTCTTGAGGGGATTATAGAATATACTAATAGAGCTGAACAGGCTTAATTGAAACTATTTTCCACCTGGCAGCTACCAGAGCTCTAATAGCTGGGCTAGGTGACAGTATCTCAGAGCCAGAATATAGATGGTGTTGTAGTGAGAGATGTGGTGAAGAGAAGAGGCTCCCCCTACCTAGTGGAATCACTGATTGCTGAGATTACTGATAGTTGGCCTACACAGGGGGATCTCAGAACCCAGACCTGGCATTGTGGCTGAAGACAGCAGGGTTCTGAGAGATGATACAGAAGAAGTAGCAGTGGTAAGGTGCCTGCTACCCAATATCCCTAGAGCTGTAATCACTAATAGCTGGGCATGGTGGTAGTAGTAACCACTCCACATGACCACACGGCACAGGCAAAGTGAGAGGAGATATCACAGAGGTGGCTAGAGGTGGCCAAGAGGCAAGAAGAGAGATGGGCAGCAAAGCATCTCTTCACATTAGTCAGGCAGCACCTGAATGAACCCCTGGAATCTGAGACTTCACTAACCTCTGATGACAAACCGTGAGTAGGGTATGGTGGAGGGAAGCAGGGGGTGGGGAGGAGTGGAGCATTAAAGGGATTTATGTTCACTGGATTGTCACTGCAGCAGCTGGGGAAACGGAAGGGAAGGACACTGCCACGGATTATGTGGTATAGGGAGTTTACCTACTACTCACATAGTAGGTAAACTGGTGTGTTCCCCCAAATTAATGCTCCTTCTTAATAAAAGTTCTCCTTGTTTCACATGCAGACTTAGTGGTCTGCAAGTGGAGAGATATTTCCTATTAGGTGTAGCCAGCTATTTTGCTATCACTATATGCTATCTGCTAGATAAAGTAGAAGTGTGGATTCAGGCGGGAATGCTAAAGCTGTAGCCAAACTAAGGCTAAGACCTAAAGACTTGACATAAGCAACTAACCACAAGTGACCCTGTATCATAAGATGTCACAAGCTAAAGCGTGGTTATAAGCAAGGGTTGCTGAACTGCTGATAGGTAACTGCAAGATGCCAGTTTTAGGTATTTAAGTTAGGGAGCTGAGCAGGTGTCTGACCACGAGTGCCATGGCAACTAATTTACCTACGTGCTAATAAGCTTGAAGTAAAAGGACACCTCAACATGAGTAGGGTGAGGAAATACAGATAAGGAAAAGGGCCTGAAATCCCACTGAACAAGTATTAGGCACAGTGGGCAGTAGCATAACCTGTGGGAAACGGTAGCAAACAGCCCATGCACTCCAGGGAGACTCCCTGGAACCTATCAGGCCAAGGACCACACGTGAGTCATCTTTCCTAGTACAGTGGGGTGCGTATGCAGGCTCTGGATGCTTGTATTATCTCTATCTGGTTAGCTACATTGTAGTGGTTGGGACGTTGCTGATTGTTCTAATAAAACAAATTGCAAATTCTAAAGCTCTGCCCAAAGCGTGAGTGTGTCTCCCATGTATGCCGGGGTCCTTGCTCCCCAACGAACTGTAATGCTGTAGCTGATCTAGAGGCAAATGAACCCTGCCAAACCATAGAATGTTAAACTGGGAAATCTAAATAATCCTTCACCAAGAGATCGGGCCACACGCGGGAGGAATTACGTTTTTCCTGGGTTTCTGTCGAGGACTGTTTTATCATTTTGAGAGAGACCCCTAGATACTGAACCCAGCCCTTGTTGCTGCCAACACCTGGCAGGGGGGCTCCAGAGTGCTCCTCTTGAATGAGTTGGGAGACAAAAAGAAACGGGGGAGAGCAGCTCAAGCGGGGGAATCTGGAGGCTAAGGACATGCTGCTGGGATACCAGGGGTTGAAATATTGCAGATCCAGACAACAGGCAGCACGGTGAGTGCATTGTGGAGCCAGTTGGGCTGGGACTTAAGAGGCCCAGGGAGGCCCAAGCTGGGTGAGCAGCTGGGGAGAAAGGAGAAGAGAAGACAGAGTGGGCAGCACGGGCATGGTGAAGGAGGGGTCACAGCAGAGATGCCAGGATGAGTGGATGAGGGCAGAGAAGAGCAACAGGACCTCATACTGGTGGGTGGTGATAGGAGAAGCAATGGGGCGGGCAGCCCGATTTCTGAACTAGCCAACCATGGCTCAGACCGAGATATCTTGGAGCATGCAGCCCTGTGGAACCTCACCACCTGGCAGATATTTTATAGCTCAGGGCTCGGCTCCGTCCATTCCCAGTGACTGTACGTTCCTACCAAGAGTTCTTGGCGACTTGGCCCAGCATGGCCTGTACTCTCCATTGGCTGCCAAGCTCTGGCATGTGACCACATGGCTGCAAGGTGCCACCAAAAACATGTCAGCAAGTGCTGCGTTTCCCTGCACTTTCCGAAAACCTGCCTGGTGCTGGAGGCTTCCCCAAAGGGTCACAAACTGCATGTTATATGTCCTCTGGTCCTCCCATCAGGTAAGGGCCCTAACCACCGGGCAATTTTGGTGCTGGGGGTCTCTCTCTCGACCAGAGCTGAGAACATTTAATTGAAACTGATACATTTCCATGAAACATTTCATTTTCAATAAAACCTGCTTTTTTTGATGGAAAAAAGTTTTGTAAAAAAAATGTGACCAGCTTTAATCTAGGCACCTTCATAGCATCTGAGGGACAACAGACAGGCCTCTTTTCCCTTGACAGTGCAGTGGAACTGGTCTGAAATTAGTGGTTGAAGCTGGGCTAGCTCAGCCGATGCACAAGGGCTAGGACACTGTGATAGGATGAAATTCAATAAGGACAAATGCAAAGTACTCCACTTAGGAAGGAACAATCCATTGCACACATACAAACTGGGAAATGACTGCCTAGGAAGGAGCACTGCAGAAAGGGATCTGGGGTCATAGTGGATCACAAACTGAATCTCAGTCAACAGTGAAATGCTGTTCCAAAAAAAAGCAAACATCATCCTGGGATGTATTAGCAGGAATATTTGTAACCAGGATGCAAGAAGTAATTCTTCCACTCTACTCCACACTGATTAGGCCTCAGCTGGAGTATTGTGTCCAGTTCTGGTCACCACATTTCAGGAAAGATGCGGACAAACTGGAGAAAGTCCAGAGAAGAGCAACAAAAATGATGAAAGGTCTAGAAAACATGACCTATGAGGGAAGATTGACAGAAACTGGATTTGTTCAGTCTAGATAAGAGAAGACTGAAAGGGGACATAACAGTTTTCAAGTATGTAAAAGGTTGTTACAAGGAGGAGGGAGAAAAAATGTTCTTCTTAACCTCTGAGAATAGGACAAGAAACAAAGGGCTTAAATTGCAGCAAGGGTGGTTTAGGTTGGTCATTAGGAAAACTTCCTAACTGTCAGGGTGGTTAAGCACTGGAATAAATTGCCCAGGGAGGATGTGGAATCTCCATCATTGGAGATTTTTAAGAGCAGGTTGGACAAACACCTGTCAGGGATGGTCTAGATAATACTTAGTCCTGCTTTGACTGCAAGGGACTGAACTAGATGACCTCCCGAGGTCCCTTCCAGTTCTATGATTTTATGATAGCCTCCAACACCCTGCTACCATAGCCCCAATGTCCACCCTCCTTGTGAAAGGTGTGGATAAGTATCAAATGATTCTCACTCTCCCACCACTCACTAACAACTTCACGGAGAGAGTTCCACAAGATTGACTACTCGAGATGGCCTACCAGTTTATGGAGAATCTAATTAGGCCTGAGAGCAGAATTAAATGGGTTGGCCCAAGACATTGTAACTGGATGACATGAAGCAAGTGAAAATGTAAGCAAGGTGATTACCAGGAAGTGGCTTGCTAAGGGTGAGGTCTGAGGAGCAGTCCTTGAAGACTGAGCTGTGGAAAGCATCAGAAAACCATCTGAAAATGTGCTATCAGCAGTAGTTCCCAAATTTTCTATGTACAGAACCTGCCAGCTGCAATATGTCTGTTTTTGCAGCCCACCATTACATATAGGCACCCTCCCTCCGACACCATAACCCTGAGCCATGCCCGGTGTAGAGGAGGAGTCCGGCGGGAGGGAGGGTTGGAGAGTGGGTCCCAGCTGCAGTAGCTTCTGACGTGAAGGGCTGGGCCTGGCTCCCTGCTTACGGGCATTGCATTCTGATGCATGGCGTCACAGCGCCACTCACTCAAATTTGGCCCTGCAGCCCTTCATTCATGCCAGAGGGGTGGCTGGGCCAAATCTGAGGGGTTGATGTTGTGACATGGCACATGGGCTCACAAAGCCACTGAGGTTTGGCCAGGCCTCCCCTATGCCATGGATGGCCGAGCCAAACCTTAGGTCATAACACCTGGAGTGAGTAGCCTGGCCCTGCCCCATGGGACGGGAGCCGCCGCTGAGGGGTGAAAGCAGGGCAGGTTCAGTCTCCAAAGTCCCTCCACCCCCAGGGCCTCCTCTCCCCTCCAGAGCAGGCCGGGAAAAGTGTACGTGGGGCTTGCGACCCATCTAGAACCTTCCTGAAACCCACTGGTGGGTCAGGACCCACTGTTTGGGGAAACACTGCTCTGGGAAATAATCCTGAGCTGGCCAAGGTGGAGCAGATGACTTAATCATATGTCTCTTCCATCTCTAGCCCTTCTACAATCCATGGCAGGTCTTCACACGCCCGGGAGTGCCACTTGCCTTCAGGATCGATGGTATTCACAGACATTATAACACCAGAAGGGACCATTGTGATCATCAAATTTGACCGTCTGCCTAACGCAGGTCATAGGTTCATCTTACGTCTGACTCTGTTTTGAGGGTGAAGGGTAGGGTGACCAGATGGCAAGTGTGAAAAATCGGGACCGAGGGTGCGGGGTAATAGGTGCCTATATAAGAAAAAGCCCCCAAAATCAGGACTATCCCTATAAAATCAGGACATCTGGTCACCCTAGTGAAGGCATCTGTGAGGCTCTGGGGGCACTCAGATACAACTGTGAGGAGATAGCTGCTTAGGCAGATTAGATACAGTCCTAGCACTGGATAGCTTAAGGTGTTGTATTGGTAGCCTGGTCCATTCTTCTAGCCAGCAGATATTGCCACAAGGACAAGTAAATGTTTGGTAGCTTCTGAGCTGAGAAGGAACTCACAGTGTCTGTGCCATCATCCAAGGCACTTCACAGGGGTGTACGACTCCCACTTCAGCATGAGAGTTGGCAAACTGCATAGAGAAGTCATGAGCCATCCTGTTGACTTTGCATATGCAAGGAGTCCTCACAGGAGCATGGGCTGTGGGATTGCGAGTCCCTAACCTTTCCAGAGGGGAGGAAATAGCTGCACCTGTAATTGGGTCACTCCCTCTTTGTCAGCAGAGATGGGTGTATGTTTACAGCATCTTTAGAAGAGGAGATTAGACTCTTTGCAAAGTTTTCTGACTCCCCTCCCCACTTTAACCCTGGAGTCATTTGCTAGGCCTTTGAATGGGGCGCTCTAAGTCCAGTGTGAAGGACACTTTAAAATAATGATTTTTAAAGGGGCGGGGGGGCTTTTACCTCTCATAAATTAATGGAGTTGTTTTAGCAAACTGCCCAAGGGACTGGATTAATGATTTACGTCCTCACTCTTGTTTCACTGCAATATTAAAGTCCCTTATCTGGGCTGCTCATTTCTCCAAGCAGCCATCCTCACCAGCCTCCTCTCTCTTTGCTGTCAGTGCATTATGGCCAATGAAAGAATCGGATGCACGTGCAATAGCTGGATCCCCATTATAGGTAGATGCTAATGCTCTGTGCCCCTTCCAAAAGGAGAAAAATACAGTGATGGAGATCCAGGTAGCAACCATACAGGGCAATAGAGGCAAGACTAAATCATTGCAGAGTCTGGCATCCCAGTTTATTAAAGTACACTCCGTAAATCATGCCTCATTTACGCTTGCAAGTGCTGAGCATAAGCAAGTTCAGGAAACATGACCAAATCTGCCCCACCCAGAACAAACTTAGCCATGTGAAAAAAAGAGAGCACAACCTCAACATAATGGGAAACATAAGTCGCTGTTCCGGATCAGCACTCCCCTTGGGTCCTATTACCAGCAAACCTGACTTTCTATGTCACAGCACTGGGGCCTGGATCTTCAGGAACTTGCTAGATCTGCTGAGCCCCGGGGAAGACTGGAGATGGTGTTTTTGCAGATAAAGGAGGGTGCACACGCGTGCATACACACTCACCCACAGGCACACACCCCAACACAAACAACTTCCAAGCACATGTACTTCCCTTCTGGGTTCCCACCCAGGTTGAGTCAGCCAATATTCCATACCTTTCTCCCTTTCCTCTGCGAACTGACCCTGACCGCAGCTTCCCTGCCAACCATCTGGAGCTGTGTGGTGGCTGGTTCATCCTCCCGACACAACCGCACGTGCTTACACGTGCACACACAAACCCAGTGAGCGTGAGTCATTGCCTCTCCCAGTGCCCCACCGCAGAGCCTGCTGTAGACACTTCCTCAAAGGCTGGAGCCCCTGAGATGTTCTCTCAGACGGAGAATATGAATGAAGAGAGCTCTGCTGGAGGCTGGCTTTCCCTAGTGTCTCGTCACAGCAGATACCTCGCCCCAGCTTGCATTCCCAACAGGGGGAAAGAAGCAGCAGGAGCCGTGGGGCCACTTCAGGACTAGGAAAGGGAGCAGGAGAGACTAGCAACTGCAACTCAGAGCAGAGACCTTTGGACATTTGGAACTCTCAGGTCCCCTGTAATTGACTGTTTATGCTCTCAGCCTTAGGTCCATGGCAGGGGAGGGAGGGTGGCTGGGGAGTGAGAAGACTGGGGGAGCAAGCAAAGGTGCTTTGATATTGGTTAGCAATAGGGAACGTGCAGAGAGGGGCCACGTGCAGAAGTTGGTACCTGGGGATAGTTTTAGTAATAAAAATAAACAAGGAACTAACTTACAGTGGAGCCGTAGGCAACTGGGCGAAGTTTTCTTAATAATTAATTAAAAAAAGACAGAATCAGCCTGGCATGTGCCTATCATCACCCTGGTCACTTTGGACTAGGCTGTAAGTTTACAATCTGGCAGCTCAGAGCTGCATTGCTCCCAGAGTGAGCAGACTGGAGTGAGAACCATTCAGGGCAGGGACTGCCCATATGTTTGAAAACAGATAGATAGCAACTGTACTAGTCCATCTACATCAGGGTGGGCAAACTACGGCCCGTGGGCAGCATCCGTCCTACCAGTCATTTCAATCCAGCCCTCGAGCTCCTGCTGGGGAGCAGAGACTGGAGCTTGCCCCGCTCTGGTGCTCCAGCCAGGGAACGGGGTTGGGGGCCGCTCAACGTGGCTCCCGGAAGCAGTGGCATGTCCCCACTCTGGCTCCTATGTGTAGGGGCAGCCAGGGGGCTCCACACACTGCCCCGGCCCCAAGCACCACCCCTGCAGCTCCCATTGGCTGAGAATCCTGGCCAGTGGAAGCTGTAGGGATAGTGCCTGTGGACGGGCAGTATGCAGAGCCACCTGGCCATGCCACCACGTAGAAGCCGGAGGCAGGACATTCCACTGCTTCAGGGAGCTGCTTGAGGTAAATGCCACCCAGAGCCTGCACCCCTGAGCCATCCCTTGCACCCCAACCCCCTGCTCCAGTCCTGATCCCTCTCCCACCCTCCGAACCCCTCAGTCCCAGCCCAGAACCCCCTCCTACACTCCAAACCCCTCATCTCCAGCCCCACCCCAGAGCCTACACCCCAGCCGGAGCCCTCACCCCCCCAGCCTGAAGCCCCCTCCTGCACTCTGAACTCCTCATTTCTGGACCCACCCTGCAGCCCGCACCCCCAGCCAGAGCCCTCTCCCCCTCCCACACCCCAACCCCAATTTCATGAACATTCATGGCCCGCCATATCATTTCTGTATCCAGATATGGCCCTCGGGCCAAAAGGTTTGCCCACCACTGATCTACATACACCCCCTCTGTCTCTCTCTCTATCCCCATACACCCCCTGTATCTATCTATCCTTAACCTAAATAGAAAATAACAATGCTTCATTACCCAAGAGACTACTTTTATATAAATATTTATACCTTGCCCATCACTTATCATCTGAGCATGTCCCAAGTGTAATTATTTCATAGGCTGGTTTGTTTGTGTCTGTGTAAGGAAGAAAAAGTACGTGCGTAAGGAACTTTTTTGGAGCGAATTATAAAATGTTTTTTGCATTAATAATAGGAAGCCCAAGTACTGCAGAGCCTCACACCCAAGAACCATCCTATCAGCCAGCACTTGGTCCTGCTAGAGAAGGCAGGGGGCTGGACCCAATGACCTTTCAGGGTCCCTTCCAGTTCTATGAGATAGGTATAGCTCCATATATTATATTATTAGAAGGATGGTGACGCACTGGAATGGGTTGCCTAGGGAGGTGGTAGAATCTCTATCCTTTGAGGTTTTTAAGGTCCGGCTTGACAAAGCCCTGGCTGGGATGATTTTTAGTTGGGGATTGGTCCTGCTTTGAGCAGGGGATTGGACTTGATGACCTCCTGAGGTCTCTTCCAACCCTAATCTTCTATGATTCTATGATTGTGAAACATGGCAGATTTTTCACCAGTTTTTTTTTCTTTTTGCTATTGTGGCAGCACCAGACATTTCTGTCAGTTTCATTGTGGACATGAATTTGACCCTGTAGGCTGGACCTTAGGGAAGTGCTTAAGTCATGTAGGAGTACAGTTAATGAGACTTGTGCTCCAAGGTGGGGGCTGGTCGGGAAACAAGAATTCCATTTTGTGAAAATGACACTTCCAAAATGTTCCACCCAGAATAGTTGGTAGCCTAGTGGATGAGAGCTAGGTTCAAGTCCAGGATCTGCCTGATTTTCTCACTGGCCCACTGAATTGTCATTCAAAGTAGAACAGCTGCAACAGGAGAGGTTGAGCAAAAGGAGCTGATTCCATAGCATAGTGTTTAGGGTACGCAGTGAGGAGGTGGGTGACCCATGGTCAAGTCCCCTCTCTGAATCAGGCAGACTTTTGTCTCCATGGCTGTCATTATGGTTTTAAATTCACATGAAAAAAAGAAATAAGTGAGGAAACAGCCCTGCAAAGTCCATGCAAGGAGCCAATAATGTCTAAGCTCTGATATTTCCATCTTCCCTGGCAACAACGAGGGTTGGGTGAAACTCTGCCTGTACTATCCTCCCCTTCAAGTCCATTCAGTGTTTGTGGTACCTTTAAATGCTTCATCAGTTGGAGGCTTTCAATCAAACTTGGATGTCTTTCTCACTTCTAGCCTTAAAATCCATGACTCTATGAAACTATGAATAATCAGAACTGATCTGATTTGCCCAAATATCAAGACGATATGTACCCAGCTGCTTTTGTGCTGAGGCATGGAAAAGTTTGACATGTTTGTTAATGATCAATTTTCCATTATTATTGCATTTAATTAGTCAGCTTTGGGTTTCAAGTATTAATTAAGGGTTAATTACTGATACATACACAATGTTACCACTGCACATTCTGGCTTCATCTGGCATTGAAACAAGAAATGCTGAAGCACAAGAGCAGTTGCTTGTCAGAGTTTTCTAGCCATAGGTTAAGCCATAGGTCAACGTCTAACTATTGAGGGTTAAGACAAACTTTTCTTGGGAATAGGTTATCCCATAACTGTAGGGCTTCTTGCTCCTTCCTCTGAAGCAACTGGCTCTGGCTACTGTTGGTGACACAATACTGGACCAGTTGGACCATTAGTCCGATCCAATGTGGCAATTCCTGTGTTTCTTACAATCTACAGAGAAGCAGCAGGAACTATTCCTCAGATTCATTCCACGATTACCATTCATGAGCAATGAGCAGCATTTCCGGGGTTTACTTAGCCTGAGAAACAACAGCCCGTGTGCTGGGCGTCTCCATGTCAATGGCTTTCAATTCTGGCTGTAATGGTCACGTGGTGGTTTGTAATGTTTGGCTTGGCCTCCCTTAACCAGCCCAAATCCCACTGCCCTCATCAAGACATGCCATGGAATCAAAAAAAGAAGAGCTGGAAAAGACCTATTAGATCATCTTGTCTACCCACCCTTGGCCAGGGCAGGACTGTTCCCTAACACAAATTCTCTGGGGTCTTGTCCCGTACAATTTTTCATGACTCACATAATGGGGCTTCCACCACTGGCTTGGAGATTGTTCCACTCTTAGGACAGCTTTCCTGCTATCTAGGCTAAATTTTCCATGCTCATTTTCACCAAGTGACTTATTTCTATTCAAAATTATTCCTCTTCCCTTTTGCTCTGCGTAAACCTTCCAATATGTCAGCATGTCCCACCTTTTACTGCCTTTCTCTTTGGGGTCCAGATTTTTAATGTCAGGCCATGACTTTTCTGTTTGAATAAAGAAAGGCAGAACTGTTTTGAGCTGCTCCTGTAACACATGGATATGAATGGGTTCACTGGCCTCTCTTGAAAAACCATCATGCGTCAAAAACAGCTCATGGACCTAACCCACCCTAAGGGCTGGTATTACAGGCTGATTAGGGTCACAGTAACTATGTTTGCTTTCAGCATCTCCAGATGGGTTTCACCACAAAAACATCAACACAGCGATGCTTCCACTGTCTCCAGTACATTCCACCCACCACTAGTAAACAGCTAGTTTCCTATGAGCGTTTTCTACTAAGCAGAACAAAAAGCACAGCCATAATAGGCTATGTTATGATGTAACAAATCAGGAGCAGGAGATGAACAAATGTGGCAGATTGCTTAGTCCGGGGAAACTTTAATGGTCATGCCTCGCATCATGTGCCAGAGACAACGCCTCTTTGTGGATTTGGGGCAGGGAGCCTATTTGGGTTCAATATATAAGTGCATCTGCTGGGAGGCTCTGAGTAAACAAAGCTAGATTCAAAGCACCTTTGATTCCAAAACTGGGGCAAAATATGGAACAGGATGGTAAAACTTCCTTGTCACACATCACTGCCTGATACTAACACATGATCCCAGCTCAGGGCTCCAGAGAAATGTGGAACTAGGTCCCAGCCATCAAGGTGGGTGAAATTGGTTGGTTTAGTCCAGGTCCTAATGGGGAAAAAAAGACTATGATGCTAATTGTCTCCTGCACTGGCATTCCCACTAGAGATGCCATGGACTGAATGGGCCATAGAGAATGAACCAGCCTCTCCTCTCCTCTAGAGGTTGTCCTTCTAAATCATGGTCGAGGCACGTTGGACTATGAAAGGAAAGCTTCTGTCTTGGGGCCTTTTGTCTCATCCCCTGCATGGCACAGGCCCTTACATTTCATGCTGTTACCCCTGCATTGTGCCTTATAACTTGTGTTTGGCTAAAATATGGAGGATCCAGAAGGACATCCAGTCCTTCTTTGAAGACATCCAAAGATGGAGAATCTACCACTTTCTTTGGTAGTTTGTTCCAATGGTAAATCACTCTCACTGTTAAAAAATTCCCATTGGAATTTGCCTGACCTCAACTTCCAGCCATTGGTTCTTGTTATGGCTTTTGCCACTAGATTAAAGAGCTCTTTAATACCCAGCATTTTCTCCCCATGAAGATACCCAGACACTAATCAAGTTACTCGGCCTCTGTTTGCCCGAATCTGGGAATGAGCAACAGGGAATGGATCACTTGATGATGACCTGTCCTGTTCATTCCCTCTGAAGCACCTGGCATTAGCTGCTGTTGGAAGACAGGATACTGGGCTAGATGGACCTTTGGTCTGACCCAGTCTGGCCATTCTTATGTTCTGTGTTCACCTCTCAATCTTGTTTTTGGTATGCTAAACCACTCAAGTCCTTTGAAGTCTCTCACTGCAAGGCATTTTCTCTAGCCCTCAAATCATTTTTGTGGCTCTTTTCTGCACCCTTCCACTTTTTCAACATCCTTTTGAAAATGTGGATACCAGAACTGGGTGAAGTATTCTACACAACACCATTTAAAGTGTGGTTCTGTTCTCAAACAACCGCCATGTAAAATGGCACCATTACTACCATTTACTATCAAAATAAATAAAAGTCATTAGTGGTGTTTACTCCTCTTAGATTGGCAGAGACTACAGAAGCTGAGAGTGAAAGAGAACTTCTTTTGTCTCCGATGTGATCAATGTTGCAATCTGTTATTCCTGTGCAAATCTATGGGAATGCACAAGCATCGCTAAAAGCCAAATTTGCCCTGCATAAATGTCATTGCTGGTAATGACACATGAGAAAGAATTGACGCAGTTTGACTTCTGCTTCCCAGTGGGAGTTTGCAAGAGTGGCAGTTAGAAAAAAAGCATCTCATCACTTGCAAACTAAGCATGAGCAGGTACAACAGCTCAAGTTCATATTTAAAGTTTGGGAAAATATTTCCCCCTTTAGAGTCCGGTCACTATTGAACAATTTTCTCCAGCCTGCTGTCCAATCCCCTTCTCTCTGAAGTCATAAGTGGGTCCCTGCCTTTTGGTGCCTGGCCTAATCCCCAAGAAATTTTGGCTAACAACACAAATTGCACATCAGCCCCGGCGTTCCCATTGGCAGAGCACTGCAAGCGTTGTGTGTGCTCATGACATGGACACCAGCCTGCCAAGGTGTTTGTGTAGTTAAAACAAACCAAATACTGCACCTACCTTCCAAAGACATCACCAAGTTAAAAACAGATGGAGAATTCTGGCGACTGAGGGATTTTTTTTTCCCACTAGTGATTCAGAAGGCCAGTAACAGAATTCTGATCCTGGCATCAGCCCAGCATATCCTGTTGAGTCATGGCTGATGTCTGCATTCTAGTCTTAACACATGTGGACGGGCTTGTTGGAACTTGTCATGTACCCCAGCTACCAAAATATCCCCCTGCTTGACCTGTCCTATTTATTACACCACATAAGTCAAGAGTGTGTGTGGCTGCAAACAAACCAAAAAAAATGCATATGGAAGTGAGCTGTAGAAATTCCTAAGACTGGAAATTCTAAGGACAAGGGAGGTCAAGGATAAAGTTTCTTTCTCATTCCCCTCTTCCCATCCCCACTTTTTTACTAGCTGCTCAAGGCAGAGAGAGATACAGATATGCTGTCTTTGAAGGTTTCAGCTACCCAACTAAATTGTTAAAGTAGTGTCTGGCATAGGCCATTTGAACAGCTATAGGAAATATCATCAACAGCCTTCTAACGGGTCTGTTTTCTACCACTGGGTGATACTCTATGTGCACAGACAAGATAGGGGATCAGGGAAAGCTAGAGAAATTGATAAGTATCTAAAACATAAACCAATGACACAAAGTGATCATCTAAGTGGTAGATCCATCCATCCATATGAAGATGAGAGACAAGAGCATGTCTAGAGCAAAATGGATTGGATTAGATTATTTAGGTTAGATTAGATTGTTTAAGCCCTCAGACATCCCAGATTTGTTCAGATTGGGAGGGTTGGTTTGGCCCATATTGTAAAGATTATATTATTATAAAGAAAAGGCTGTTTGCAAAGTTCAGGTTCAAGTTCAAATCTTGAAGAGCCCTAATATTTCAGGCAGGCCCTGCTGCTTTGGGGATTTGGTTCAGGTCTATCTCTAATAGGAACAAGAAAGACACAGTAGGTTACTGTAGAGATACTTGTAGATACAGAGCTGACTGGACAGGTGCATGAATGCTTTTCAGTGGTATCTCAAGTGGCAGCTAGAACACCTAAAAGTGATGTTTTCCTTTATAATGCAAAATCCCAATAACACTTAGCTCTTTAAAAACATCCAAGATGAAATCCCTGGTCCCATGAAAGTCACCAGGAGATTTGCCTTTGATTTCAGTGGCATTTGTATTTCACCCTAAGTGTTCTGTCCTCCATGTGGGATAAGGATTTTCATCCTTGCTCTACAGATGGGGGAAACTGAATGGAGATACCATAAGCAACATGCCTAAGGCCAAAGTGGGGAGAATGAGAGCTCAGAATTCCCTGGTTCTGTGCCCTGTACTGGGCCTCTATGTCACTCCTTTTCTTAACCCATTGGCCTCAGTGGAACACATGCAGCATTCATGCTACATGCTCTGGTTAACACCTTGGTAAACCTGGAAGATGGAGCTCCTTTTCCTGTACCTCCATCCTACACCAGCCTGCTAGCCCCGCAGTCTGTACCCTCCCTGGTGCAATTACAATCTGTAGAACAAATGATGAAACTACCCAGTGGAGATAGGTAGACTACAACAGTGTTTCTCAACCTTTTTGATACCAGGGGCTGGCTTGCTGCTTTCCTAAACTGTATCAGGGAGATCTCAGGGACCAGCCCTGGTCCAGGGACCAGTCGTTGAGAAACACTGGGCTAGGAGGCCAACTGAAGGTCCAATGAGTTTGTCATGGTTTGTTTCAAGTGTGCGGAGCATATTATACATCATTGTTACATTTACGCCTCTCTTCTCCTGAGTGTGGCAGAAAATATACAGCAGAAAGTATGCCAGAAAGGAAATCCTTTCCATTTCCTGATCTTATGTCATTGGCATGATACCTTCTCCTTCAAGACAGATGGATCTCTGGGACCACACTGTGCCCTGTAGTTCAACTGCCAGCTAACACACCACCAAGAACAGACACCCAAAACTTGTCAGACCACCATCCATGTAGAGATTGGGGGATTTTGGTTGCAACTGCTCTGTGACTGAAAAAAAGACTCTTTATCTGATAGTTCAGAACTTTTCTCAAGCACCACTTTTAAAGCCAGGTAGCCTAGACTGTATATGGATTGATAGGTTGCAGAGTTGCAGGCAATCGACATAGAGAGATCAGAAGAGACTCTGTGCATCCGATGAAGTGAGCTGTAGCCCACGAAAGCTTATGCTCAAATAAATTTGTTCATCGCTAAGGTGTCACAAGAACTCCTGTTCTTTTTGTGGATACAGACTAACATGGCTGCTACTCTGAAACCTAGCTTTATATGGTGTCTTTTGGCAGGGCTTTGGAATGGAGCCTGGAGCTGGAGCATGGAGCAGCTCTGGAGCAGTAGAGCGGCCGGTTTTTGCCTGGAGCTGGAGCAGAGCCGAAGCACAGCTCCAAAGCCCTGTCTTTTGGGCTTCATGAACATCAAAACTTTTTATGAGTGATAGACCTGGTTACAAATTTTCCTTGAAACTATTTTTTTCTAATGAAAATTTGCCCTAAAAAAAAAAAAAGCATGTGGAAAATTTTAATTTCATTCAAAATTTTCTAGATTTTTTTTAATGAAAAAAGTTTATTTTTAACCAGAAGTGTCTCCTCCCCCCCCCCCCCCCCACACACCAATATTGGACTTGGGGTAGAATGCATGGGGTGTTTTTTTTGGTTTTTAGTTTTGTTTTTTTTTAAATGTTCTGTTTTTCCAAAATCAAAAATAGTTTGGTTTTCATTCATTCTTTGAAAAGCGAGAACATTTTCATGAACATTTTCAGAGAAAAAGAAACATTTCTGTTTCTTTCAGAAATTTCCCCGAAATCTATTTGGCGTTGTCTGACCTGCTCTACTAAGCAATAAATTCATTGCTGAGAGTTCAGTAACCTTAAGCCCAAAGCAGCCATTAGCTGCTCAGTAATAGCTCATACGCAGCTTTTAACTACTGTCCTATGGAGAGCAAGAATATGGCTGAGATAGCAGAGTTCAAACAAACAGTAGGAATAATGGGAGGGGGAGTTGCCTTCCTCTGCAGCATGGAGCACGGGTCCCCTGCTGGTTTGACTGGAGTAAATGATGGTTTCTATGTAATCTGAAGTCTTTAAACCGTGATTTGAGAATGTCAGTAACTCAACCAGAGGCTTTGGGCCTGTTGCCAGAGTGGCTGGGTGAGGTTCTGCGGTCTGCGGTGTGCAGAAGGTCAGACTAGATGATCATGATGGTCCCTTCTGGCCTTAAGGTCTGAGTCTGTGAGTTTATAGTGGCTTGAGAGCCTCAAATTAAAGATGACATAAAGTGCAAATGATTGTTATTATGATGTGTTGTGTTAGGCATGGAAAATTAGGGGTGAGGAGGTTATCTCCAGGTCACAAGGCCCTGAGCCATTGATTTAACCTCCCAGGGGTGCTAAGAGGGTGGGAAGTCTCAGAGCAAAACTGAATTCACCTCTGGATTGATGGAGGATAGTGCATAAGGGAGGCAGCTAGCTGAGCAGCACACAAACAGGGGGGACTGCTGTAGGATGAGCTCACGGGTTCTCTCTTGTGTCAGGAATGGTATCCTCTCAGGACTTGGCTGTGCTCTGCACAGCATGTATTGCATTCAGCCCCAGGCACTGAGCCAGCTCTGACTTTGAAAGCTTCCAGTGTGGCTAATGGCAACAGCAAGGTGCCCTTTATGGCAATCTCGCAAGTGTAGACTCAACAAGGCCTCAACCTTAGGACCTGGCAAGGAGCGGCCCATGAAGCCTTCTAAATGTAATATGGAAACCAGGTGCCAAAGTCAAAGTTTATTCTGCTCCACTGATTATATCCCCCTGGTCCCTCCATGTCTTTGCTGGAGCCCTGAGAGCCATCCCTGTTCTGTCCACATTTCAGCCTCTATCTTCAAGGCTTTGAATTCTGGCCAAGGAGGTGTGGGTGGGACTTCCATTAGACCTTCCCCCATTAATACCACTCCTCGATTATTGAGCAATTCAAAACACTCTCATCTGCCTCCCAGAGCTGTCAGAGCACTCCCAGGTCCTGCTGACCTGGAAAGCCAGATGTCAGGGCTGTGAAGCAGGTTGGGACAGTGGTTTGAGCAGATGACTGTGAATGAAAATTCGTGGGATCTGTTCTTGCCTTTTATTATTCATTTATTTGTATTGCAGTAGCGCCTAAGGGGTCTCGGTATTAGACCAGGCCCCCACTGTGCTGGGTGCTGTACAAAGAAGTAAAAGATAATTCCTTTCCCCAAGGACCTTCTGGTGTGCGACCCTGGGCAAATCACAGCATCTCCGTGCCTTAGTTTCTCTGACTATAAAATGGAAATGAAATTACCTACCTCATGAGGGGAGCCTTAAGTTTTCACTAGAGCTGCCTGAAAAACGTAATTTGCAGCCCCCCGGGAAATTCCGACATTTCAAAATTTGCTTCTGTGCCTCATCAGGACATTTTTCATGGAATGGGAAGTTCAAATATTTCTGAACCAAATTTTTTCTGAATAGAAAAAAAGTGTTTCAATATTCCCTAACCAGGCAATTTGGTTTTGGTTTGCTGAACTGAATGGAAACATTTCTTTTCAACCAGCAGAGTCTATGGCACCTTATAGACTAACAGACATTTTGGAGCGTGAGCTTTCGTGGGTGAATGCATCCGACGAAGTGGGTACTCATCCACAAAAGCTCATGCTCCAAAATGTCTGTTAGTCTATAAGGTGCCACAGGACTCTTTGCTGCTTTTACAGATCCAGACTAACACGGCTACCCCTCTGATACTTGACACCATGCATTTCTTTTCAGTTTCCTTTGGAATTAAGCTGTGGCCCACAGAGCTGCTGCAGTGTCTCATGGGAGTTGTCATTCAGGTGCCTCCTGCCTTCATTTTCCTGTATAAATTGGACTTTTTAGTCAGACTATATTTCCCATAATGCATGTAAGTCCCATAATGCACTGCATCAGCTCAACCAGAGGGAAGACTCCTATAAGAGGTGGCTTGCCCTGGAAGGTAAATAGGCAGACCAAGAAACAAACAAAAAAGCACCTTAACTTAATGCAATATTTTTAAAATCCTGAGACTTTTAAACCATTTTTGGAGTTTTGGGGAGTTGGCAACACGTTTGCTGTTATTTTGTGGTCCTCTGAATATAAACCAAACCTAGGTCACGCTGATCAAAGCATCCATAATCAATATCAGAAAGAAGATGAGTAATTGGAGGGAATCCAGGGAAAGTGCCCAGGAAAGGTGAATAAGTTGGAGGAAATGACTTATAAGGATAAAATTAAAAGAATGAAAGCCCTACCACTTGGCTAAATGACTAAGGGAGACCAGATGCCTCTCTGCAAGCAGTGGGTGGGCCTAGCAAGTAGGGAGAGGGATTGTTGTGGGTTATATAATGGAACAACCTACAGTCAGGCCACCTAAGACTGTACGCTCAGCAGATGTCATGAGGGCATGTATTTACAGGGCATATGCTGTGCTCTGCCCCCTGAGAGGCACAGCTCAGGGGAAGATGCCTCCAATGTAAGTTAAAGCAACTCCAGGGCTTCTCTAATTTATAGCAGCCTCCCTGTGGCTCTGTAACCCAGAATCCCCATAGCAACAAAAGCTACAGGTACACGCCCTGCTACATCTTCCTTCCCCCAAACTCACTGTCAACATGCCCCTTATCCCAGGGCCTGCCATGCAGGGGCAGTATAAGTTCACTCACCTTGGCCCTATGCTGCATCTGTGTATGGGGGATTCTCCCCCAGCCAGTTTCAGCTGCTTGATGCTGCTGGAATGGCACATAGGGGCTGAGGTGTGGGCCAGAGCTGGCCTGTCTGTTGGGAAATCTTGGGAGGGGAAATACCCCGCCTGCCACGGGAAGTGGGTTCATTATGATTGCCCTCATCCTTCAGAATCAGTGCTTCATTCTTCATCTTCCCCCAGAAGTCTCAGTAGGATAATGGTCTCTTTCGCTTCCTGCCCTGGATGCCAGCATTGGTTTGCCATGTGCACTCACAGAACAGCTGCTCCACTTCTGTAGTGGGTAAAAGCAAAGCTGGTATAAATAAACCCATGTTCTAAAGCGATTTACCTTGCTGGATAAAAATGGGCGACAGTCCTGGGAGCCCTAAAATTCCTCTAGTGCTACCAGAAGGAAGGGTCTTTTGTACAGGAACTCCATGTTATTCAAAACTCCCTTAACAAGTCAGGTAGGAAGTCAGCGCTCCAGCACTATATATAGATGTAAGATCATTATCTAGGAGGAATGGGCTGGAATTACGCAAAGGAAGTTTTCAGCAGGATTATCAGGAAATGTGTCTCAATGGTGAGACAATCATTCAGGGTCAAATAGTCTCTCAGGGGAAGGAGTCTTGGTAACCCAGTCACTTGAATCACTTAATGCTGGGTTGAACAAAGAACGCAGGAATGTACACTAGGGAACAGTCCCTCACTGGCCGTTGTGGGAAAGAACTAGAAATAGGTGTTGTCTGCAGTGGTTACCTTTGATAACCAGCATTTGCTAATCTGATGATCCATCACCATGGCTTTGCAGCAGGGACTGAATCCGAGAACTTCAGCACTAAAAACATGGACCCCTGTCACCTGAACAAAAAGAGTACCTCCATTACCTGTCTAGTTTCCGGTGGGCTGTAATACTTTGATCTCAATTGCAGTTAATGGGTTGGTGTGCAGGTGCTGGGTGGTGTTGCGTGCCTGTGATAGACAGGAGGTCAGAGGAGATAATGTAGTGGTCCCTTCCGGCCACTCGATGACTCTGTGACTACCTAGTAGCAGTAGTAGTTTCTTATTCCCTCATGTGGACCTACCACCATGAGGGGAGGGACATGTAAAACCTGCTGAGCCTGTGGGTTGTATCGATTAGAGTTGAGTGGAGAAAGGTAATTCCATTTCATGGAGAACTTAGATATTTTGACATTTGGTTTCCCTTGTGGGGTGTACATACATCCCATCTTGGCTCTGAATGGGTTAATGTGGGCCAATTAACCCATCTAGCGGCACCTGGAGAGTGAGCCAGGCCTAATTAAGGGTGAAGCCCATCTGGGGAAGGAACTGGCTGATGACCATAAAAACAGGAAGGCTGAAGCAGAAGGGGGCTGTGGGGAGAAACTCTGTAGTCACTTTCTGTGACTAGAGAGTGAAGAGACCAGGAAAGTCAAGAAGGAAGCCCATGGGGAGAGTTGGCTTTGGGATCTTCTCCTGAGCAGAGACGTCTGGCAAGAGGCCAGGAGAGACATGGAGAAGCCACTGGGAGTAGAGCAGGCTCCGGTGCTGGGGAGCCCTGATAAAAGGGCACAGTCAGTATTTCTAGGAAGACAGCCCTGAGACTCAATAAGGGAAACGTAAGAGGTAAGAAAAGTGAAGAGCAAGGAGGGCAGAAATTGGGCTAAATTGGTACTTTTGGTTTGTGATTTACAAGGGGAGCTCTGTGGCTCCGGCCCTTAGAGAAGGATGAACCGGAAGAAGCCTGCTAACAGGCTATGGTAAGAAGTAGTCCAGGGAGGCAATAGCAAAGGGTCCGATGGAGTAGACCTTGGCTGCTAGTTATAGGGTCCCTGAATTGGAGCCCAGTGCAGTGGGAGGGCCTGGGTTTCCCTACTAGCCACTGGAAGGGTGGGCTGAAGCCCCCGAGAATGATTGAGATCCCTGAATGAACAGGTATATGGACCACGGGGCCCAGAGTCAAGAACAGCAGAGCAGACCAAGGGATTGGACATCTGGTTTTGCTCTACTTTCTGTTACCCCAGAAGGGATGGGTCTAAATGTGAGCTGGCCAGAAGAAGAGCCAGACTATGGTGGGACCACAGTGACTGTCAGCAGCAGATGCTCCGAGGAGATCCCACTATGACGTGCCAAGCAGCGAGGGGGTGCTCCAGTGATGAGTCCATCCTTCTGTGGATTTGCTCTGATTCAGAACAAACATCTTCTAATATTCTCTACAAAATACAGTGAAGCCAGGGCAACTCAGCTGGCAAACTACCTTGGAGTCGCATACCCTGAAAGCCCATTCTCCCATTAGCCTGCCAGGCACGTGAACTAGCAGGAAATCAGGTAGGTTTCTGTAGGAACTTCAGCAAAATCAAACCGTCTCTGTGAAACATTTGGATTTTGCTGACTTGGCAAATACTGATGAAAAATGTTTCATCAGAATTTTTCCGACCAGCCCTAATACCAGCTCTTAATCTCACTATAGTATGTTAGAAACTACAGTTTTGACCTTCCTTCAGAAAACCGTAATAACTATGTTGTGTGTTGACTACTTAATGGCAACCCTCTGTAATGTCTATAATAATACCCTCTTCCCAACTACTGAATTCCTACGTGATCCATGAACTACAAAAGGAGAGAGAGAAACAATGCTGGCTGTTACCTCAATTAAGGGACAAGCCCTTAAAGGGTTTACAGTCCATACATAAAATAGCCTTGATCATTCAGTTACATTTGGATGTTGGAAACCTGTAGTGGGGAATGGCCACGAATGAGCTCTTAATGAGTATGAACTAATAAAGATAATCTGCTTCTCTGTGATAAATCAGTAGAGGTGATAGAACGTTGATGGACCTGTCCATCCCTTTAGAACCAGGAATTGTGTTTTGTCACATATTGATTATGACTGTTTGATATTAGAGTCTCTAGCACCTGGGTGAACAGGAAGAAAAATCCTTTTGTGAAAGTCCTAAATAGAATCTTCCTTCACCCAAGTTCATTCCTCCTTATTAATTTGTTTTTACAAATGTTAATGCTTAGATTTCAAGCCCAGAAGGGACCACTGTGACCATCTAGCCTGACCTCCTATATAACACAGGTTGGGGAACTGCCCCAAAATAATCCCTAGAGCAGATCTTGCAGAGAACATTAATATTCAAAATACCTCTGCCAGTGAGGTAAGTATTATTAACCTCCTTCATTATGGGTAACATAGAAGCCTGAATCCCATTGGCTTCCAGTGAAATATAAACACTTCAAGACTGGAGAACAGCTCCATATTTTATGGATTTATCTTCACCAACCTCCTGGGAGATAGGGCAATAGTGTCATTCTGAGGCACAGAGACATTCTGCCATAGCTTTCCCCACCTCACACAGGGAATTCAGAGCACAGCCAGGAACTGGATTTATGTCTATTCAATCCCTCTTTAGTATCTTAGCCACAAACCCCCCCTCCTTTCCTCCATAAAGATAATTCCTACTCCTGCACTGGCCAGGAATCAAACCCAGCCCTCCTGTATGGATGGTACAAATCCTATCATTGAACCAGTTGGACTGCTCTGTAGGCTGCTTTTGCTAAAGTCTTCCTGGCTTTGTGAGCCAGTGCAGCTCATTTCTCCTCTCCTTGCAGTCCTTTTACTTGCCCGTTTGGTGTTCCCTGCTCCTTGCCAGTTAATACCCTGGTGGCATCCAGAATTCAGTGAGTGAACAACACTTGTTTCTCATTGTGGTTTTTGCTGGCACTGCACGTGCTGTTAAGTGGTCATTCCCTTGCTTGTCACTTCCACAGCAGATGAGTATATGCCTGTCATCCCCATAGCTGTTAAGCATTCACTTAATTGTAGCATCAAAGGAGCCGTTTAGCCAGAATCCCATGGGACACTTGCTTAATTGACAAATAGGCCGTTTACTCAGATCACCTCCGTGCCCAGTGTAGTGCTCATGTACCCTTCCTTCTACCAAACCCCAACATCAAACACATTGCAGTGCCAGGCGGGGCAGCAGGCTTATTCATTGGCAGAGATTTCGTCTTTCTGGGAACTGTTGGAAGCAAGTCATGTTGCTTCCTTGAGACTCTCGGTGACCTTGCTTTCCTCCTCTGAGCCATGGGAAGGCACATGGTGTGTTACTCAGCCATTCCAGCAGCTGGGTTTCTGGAAAACTCCAAGGGTAATTCAAGAAGCTTAGTGCAGCACGTGAGAGACTGACCCTGTTTGCATGGTCTCCAGCTGGGGCCCATAAATCCCTCCGAGAAGGAGGAATTTCATAGAATCATAGAATATTAGGGTTGGAAGAGACCTCAGGAGGTATCTAGCCCAATCCCCTGCTCAAAGCAGGACCAGTCCCTACCTAAATCATCACAGCCAGGGCTTTGTCAAGCCTGACCTTAAAAACCTCTAAGGATGGAGATTCCACCACCTCCCTAGGTAACCCATTCCAGTGCTTCACCACCCTCCTAGTGAAATAGTGTTTCCTAACATCCAACCTAGACCTCCTCCACTGCAACTTGAGACCACTGCTCCTTATTCTGTCATCTGCCACCACTGAGAACAGCCAAGCTTCATCCTCTTTGGAACCTCCTTCAGGTAGTTGAACGCTGCTATCAAATCCCCCCTCATTCTTCTCTTCTGAGAACTAAATAAGCCCAGTTCCCTCAGCTCTCCTTGTAAGTCATGTGCTCCAGCCCCTGGACCATTTTCATTGCCCTCCACTGGACTCTCTCCAATTTGTCCACATCCTTTCTGTAGTGGGGGACCCAAAACTGGATACAGTACTCCAGATGTGGCCTCACCTTTGCTAAAGATATCACATCCTCTGCTTTCCGCATATCCACAGAGCCAGTTATCTCATCATAGAAGGCAATCAGGTTTGTTAGGCATAACTTGCCCTTGGTGAATCCATGTTGACTGTTCCTTATCACCTTTCTCTTCTCCAAGTGCTTCAAAATGGTTTCCTTGAGGACCTGCTCCATGATTTTTCCAGGGACTGAGGTGAGGCTGACTGGCCTGTAGTTCCCCAGGTTCTCCTTCTTCCCTTTTTTAAAGATAGGTACTACATTAGCCTTTTTCAATCATCTGAGACCTCCCGCAATTGCCACAAGTTTTCAGAGATAATGGCCAATGGCTCTGCAATCACATCAGCCAATTCCCTCAGCACCCTCAGATACATTAGATCTGGCCCCATGGACTTGTGCATGTCCAGCTTTTCTAAATAGTCCTTAACCTCTTCTTTCACCACGGAGGGCTGCTCATCTCCTCCCCATACTGTATGGCCCAGTGCAGCAGTCTAGGAGCTGACCTTGTCTGTGAAGACCAAGGCAAAAAAAAGCATCGAGTACGTCAGCTTTTTTCACATCATCTGTCACTAGGTTGCCTCCCCCGTTCAGTAAGGGTCCCACACTTTCCCTGACCTTCTTTTTGTTCTAACTTACCTGTAGAAACCCTTCTTGTTACCCTTTGCATCCCTTGCTAGCTGCAACTCCAGTTGTGTTTTGTACTTCCTGATTATACCCCTGCATGCTCGAGCAACATTTTTATACTCCTCCCTAGTCATCTGTCCAAGTTTCCACTTCTTGTAAGCTTCCTTTTTGTGCTTAAGCTCATCGAAGATTTCACTGTTAAGCCAAGCTGGTCATCTCATAGACTCATAGACTCGTAGGTCAGAAGGGACCAATATGATCATCTAGTCTGACCTCCTGCACAAAGCCCATCCACTTTTATAACATCCCCTAACCCATGACTGAGTTATTGAAGTCCTCAAAATTGTGGTTTGAAGACCTCAAGCTGCAGAGAATCCACCAGCAAGCGACCCATGCCCCATGCTGCAGAGGAAGGC
>NC_133773.1:143390826-143413405 GCF_003597395.2 Chelonoidis abingdonii | reverse complement strand
TCCCTAAGTGCATGACCTTGCACTTTTCACTATTATATTTCATCCTATTGCTATTACTCCAGTTTACAAGGTGGTCCAGATCTTCCTGTATAGTATCCCGGTCCTTCTCTGTGTTAGCAATACCCCCCAGCTTTGTGTCATCTGCAAACTTTATTAGCACATTCCTGCCATATTTGCTATTCTTTCTGCACTTTGGGATGGTTTGTTCCTGTGCCCTCAATAAGGATTCTTTAAAATACAGCCAGCTCTCCTGGATTCCTTTCCCCTTCATATTAGCCTCCCAGGGGATCCTGCCCATCAGTTCCCTAAGGGAGTCAAAGTCTGCTTTTCTGAAGTCCGAGGTCTGTATTCTGCTGCTCTCCTTTCTTCATTTTGTCAGGATCCTGAACTCAACAATCTCATGGTCACTGCTGCCCAGGTTGCCACCCACTTCTACTTCCCCTACCAATTCTTCCCTGTTTGTAAGTAGCAGGTCAAGAGGAGAATGGCACCAGATTGGTTCCAGGAAGTTGTTTCCAACACTCTCCAAAAACTTCCTGGATTATCTGTGCGCTTCTGTATTGCTCACCCAACAGATGTCAGGGTGATTGAAGTCCCCATTAGAACTAAGGCCTGTGTTCTGGAAACTTCACTTAGTTGTCTGAAGAAAGCCTCGTCTACCTCATCCTCCTGGTCCCATGGTCTATAGCACATGCCCACCACAACATCACCTTTGTCGCTCTTGCTTCTAAACTTAACCCAAAGATTCTCAACAGACATTTCTCCAGTTCCATACTGGAGCTCTGAGCAATCACACTGCTCTATTATATACAGTGCAACTCCTCCACTCTTTCTCTCCTGCCTATCCTTCCTGAACAGTTTATACCCATCCGTGACGGTGCTCCAGTCATGTGAGTTACCCCACCAAGTCTCTGTTATTCCAATCACATCATGGTTCCTTGACTGTGTCAGGGCTTCCAATTCTTCCTGCTTGTTTCCCAGGCTTCTTGCATTTGTGAACATGCACCTAAGATAACTAGCCCGTTGCCCTACTTTCTCAGTATGAATCAGGAGTCCCCACTGTGCCATTGCACCCTCTTCCTTGTGTTTCCTCCTGGTATCCCTCTTCCCCGCTTAAGTCACCATCCCCTGGCAAACCTAGTTTAAAGCCCTCCTCTCTAGGTTAGCAAGCCTGCCTGCGAAGATACTCTTTCCTCTCTTTGTTAGATAGATCCCATCTCTTCCTAGCAATCCTTCTTCCTTGAACAACATCCCATGGTCAAAGAATCCAAAGTCCTTCCTCCAACATAACCTGCATAACCATGCATTTACCTCTACAATTCGACGGTCCCTACCTGGCAGTACTTTAACATCGGCTATGTACGAGCTGGTACTGGTAGCCTTTTCTTACCAGTACGCCGTACCAGCCCACTTTCACCTCTAAGGAGAGGACAGCGGTTGGCCAAGAAGCCTAGTTCTTTTCCCACGCAAAAGTCTGCTCTTGCTGATCGCCCCTTGGGCGCAGCACTGGCCAGAACTGTCAGCATAAAGCTGACCAAAGACCAGTCTTGGGAGGTGCTGAGCCCCATCAAGATTCTTTGCATTCAGTGGGAGCTAAGGATGCCCATGCGTCATGCATGCAACATAGTGATAAGCATAAGGTCAGCAGGCCCAGATCCTCAATGATTGAAATCAATGGGAGGTAGGCCCCTAAATACGAGTGAGGATCTAAGCCCGGGGGCCTGAGCCAACCCCTGTAGAATCCGCTGCTGGTGCAGAGAAGAGCAACAAAAATGATGAAAGGTCAAGAAAACATGACCTACGAGGGAAGATTGAATAAATTGGGTTGGGTTGGTCTGGAGAAGAGAAGACTGAGAGGAGGCATAACAGTTTTCAAGTACATAAAAGGTTGTTACAAGGAGAAGAGAGAAAAATTGTTCTTCTTAGCTCTGAGGACAGGGCAAAAACCAATGGCCTTAAATTGCAGCAAGGGCGGTTTAGGTTGGACATTAGGAAAAAATTCCTAACAGTCAGGGTGGTTAAGCACGAAGGTTGCCAACTTTCTACTCACACAAAATTGAACACCCTTTCCCCGCCCCTTCTCCAAGGCCCCGCCCCCACTCACTCCATCCCCCATCACTCGCTCTCCCCATCCTCACTCACTCACTTATTTTCACCAGGATGGCCCAGGAGGCTGGGGTGCAGGAGGGAGTGAGGGCTCCGGCTGGAGGTGTGGACTGTGGGGTGGGAAACTGTTTTTCTATCACAGGCCATTGACGCACAGAAAAAGAATCAATCGTGAGCCACTCACCTGCCGGGGGAGGGCACGGAGGCTCAGGTCTTCCCCCTGCAGCAGGAGGAGCTGACGCAGCAGCTCCAGCCCTGTGGGGGAGTGCCAAGCCCCAGAGCTTCCCCACTACAATAGGGCGAGCCTGCACTCGTGGCTCCCATCCCATAGGGGGGAGGGGTGTCATGGGCCAGATAAAATTAATCACAGTACCGGATCTGACCTGGGCCCTAGGTTCCCCACCTCTGGCCTGCGCATAGGAGCCGGGTGGGGGACATGCTGGCTGCTTCCTGAGAGCCGCATTGAGCGGAGGCTAGCAGGGAGCCTGCCTTAGCCCTGTTCTGCGACTCCGCCAACCGGACAGTCAACGGCCTGGTCAGCACTGCTGACCAGAGCTGGTAGGATCCCTTTTCGACCAAGTGTTCCAGTCAAAAACCGGAAACCTGGTCACCCTATTAAGTACTGGAATAAATTGCATAGGGAGGTTGTGGAATCTCCATCATTGGAGATGTTTAAGAGCAGGTTAGACAAACACTTGTCAGGGATGGTCTAGATAATACCTAGTCCTGCCTTGAGTGCAGGGGATGGGATGCATTCATGATGATTGATTACCTGTTCTGTTCATTTGATGATTACTTGTTCTGTTCACTTCATCTGGGACACCTGGCATTGGCCACTGTCAGAAGACTGGATACTGGGCTAGATGGATCTTTGGTCTGACCCAGTAGCACCGTTCTTACGTTCTTATGACTAGAAGACCTCTCAAGGTCCCTTCCAGTCCTATGATTCTATCGTGGGAACCATATCAATGGATAGAACTAAGCTTATAATTGCCAAGCTTAGATGGGTATAAAAAAGCAAACTCCAAAAAGGAAGAGGTGATTCAGGGTGGGGTCTGACAAGGTGCTATGGGATGAAATTAAGGAAAAGAAACTTTAGGCTGAATATCAAGAAATGTTCCCTGGCATTGAGAAATATGAGCTGTGGAACAGTTCTCCCCCGGGGAAGCAGTGTGAAGTCATGGCTTGAGTCACGTTAGTGCTGAATTGTACAGAGTGCTAGATAATAGAATACAAAGGAATAATCCTGTGTTGCTCCTCAGGGGATGGAAGAGATGACCTCAGAGGTGTTATTTCCACCTCTAATCTCTCAGCTGTCACTCAGAGCGGGGCTGGTGTGGGGGATAGATGGAAATGTTGAGATCAGACCCTCTGTATCCTTAGCTGTCCCTAAGAACAGAGAGAGAAACACTAAGACCTAGACATGCTTCACGTGCCAGAGCCTGAGTGGTGTCCCGAGTGGCTCATTGTGGGGAGGGAGTTCAAAGCCTGCATCTGAGCACACCAAGCAAGAGTCGTTAGTGACCTCAACAGAGGGTCTCCGAACCCGCAGGGCTCCCTGCTGGTCTGATTCCTTTTGAACTAGAGCCGCTCCCTCAGAACGTCCCTGGTAAATCTACATGCACCCCACAAAGTGGGTATTCACCCACAAAAGCTCATGCTCCAAAACGTCTGTTAGTCTATAAGGTGCCACAGGACTCTTTGCTGCTGGTAAATCCTGCAGTCCTCAGCACCATGCTTCAGACTGGGGACAGCCTGTGCCCTTCCCTAGCACATGCTGCTCGTTCACTGTGTGCAAGGGGGACAATCCGAGGGGACTTCGCTTCACAGAATACAACGATACTTCACGCCCCTGTAGGACCTTTCCTTTCCAGTGACCCCCTCAATCCCCCCATGGCACCATCCAGTCACAGATCTCAGTGTACAGCACAGGCATTATTTATTTAAGCCTCGCGATGCTCCCGCAGTGTACCTGTGGCCAGTTAGGCCTTCGTAGTTGTGACCCTGCTGCACAGTCTGGTCACTTGGCAATTCATGGCAGCAGTAGGGTTAGGACCCAAATCTCCATGCTCCAAAACCCCAGACCCTACCTGGGCTATCTGTCTGTCAGTGGTTAGCAAGATTAAACCTATGACACACAGCTAGATGGTTTGTCTTAATTCTTCTCTTAATTTTATAGCCTGGGAAGCACAGGGAGGGGAAGTGACTTGCCCCTGGCCAAAAACTGAGTCAGTGGCAAAGCCAAGTGCTCCACCCCTTGCAATAGGAGCCCAGAACTTGTTCTTTCACCACATGCACAGAGCTCTGAATCAGATTTGGAAACATCAGTTTGCTTCCACTTCTTGAAAATTTAGCATTTGGTTTATATCAGAGCACATACTCTGTATAAGAGTGACAGACTGTGCCAAACAGCTAGGCCCTTCTTTAATGCGTGCTGGGCTGTTTCCATATCTTGCTGCCTGGATGGGTCTGATGTCCATGAGTTCCACCCGTGAATTGATAGCAGAGCTAGCTTTAGGGACTCAGGACTGAAGGCTCCCGCATCTGCCTGACCCCTGTTGAAATGAGGGCAGTTTGTGAGACAGTGCCAGACCTAATGGAGGAAGAGTTCTGAAATCAAGTGCATTATCTGGATCACAGCAGCACCAGGTTGAGAACAGGGCCTTATTGAGCTACTCCAGGGGTCGACAACCTCTGGAACGCAGCTCGCCAGGGCTTTGTCAAGCCTGACCTTAAAAACCTCTAAGACTAGCTCAGGGGTTGGCAACCTCTGGCACGCAGCTCACCAGGGTAAGCATCCTGGCAGGCCGGGCCAGTTTGTTTACCTGCCATGCTGGCAGGTTCATCCAACCGTGGGTCCCACTGGCCGCGGTTCGCCATCCCAGGCCAATGGGGGCGGCGGGAAGCCACAGACAGCACATCCCTCAGCCTGCGCCACTTTCCGTGGTCCCCATTGGCCTGGGATGGCAAACCGCGGCCAGTGGGACCCACGGTTGGATGAACCTGCCAGCGCGGCAGGTAAACAAACTGGTCCGGCCCTCCCGGATGCTTATCCTGGTGAGCTGCGTGCCAGAGGTTGCCGACCTCTGAGCTAGTCTTAGAGGTTTTTAAGGCCTGGCTTGACAAAGCCCTGGCTGGGATGATTTAGTTGGTGTTGGACCTGCTTTGAGCAGGGGGTTGGACTAGATGACCTCCTGAGGTCTCTTCCAACCCTGATATTCTATGATTCTAGTCATTTACAGGCACACAGCGAGAGGCAGCAGCCTGTGCCACAGAGCCCCCCATAGAAAGAGACCAAGGATGGGAAGGGGAACACAGGCACAGAGACTGACCCAGTCACAGCCAGGATGAAAACCCCAGCCCCCTGAGTCCCTGTCTACTAGACCACATCGCCTCTCCCACCAGTTCCAGCACTTCCTGGCCATCCATGCAGAGCTAGCAGGGTAACAGTCGATACAATTGTTGAGTGACTCCAGGGCCCGCTCTGATGAATCAGTGCTAGTAAAACCCTGCATGAAGATGTAACGTTGTCGCTGCTGAGTCCTATTACCAAGTGAATCTTCCCTCCAGCCAGGATATAAGAGGGCTTTAGGCACAGAGGGAACTAGGATTTTGGACAGAGAGGGTCTGCAGGGAAATCTCTAGACACAATCAAGCAGGGTGGGGGATAGGATGACCAGATGTCCCAATTTTATATGGATAGTCCCAATCTTTGGGGCTTTATCTTATACAAGCGCCTATTAACCCCCCACCCCCACCCCCACCCCCTGTCCTGATTTTTCACACTTGCTGTCTGGTCACCCTAGTGGGGAGAATTAGGGTAAGGTTTATAGCTAAGAATTTGAACTTGGGACACTGCAAAAGGACCTGATTTTTAGAGGGTGAGTGATCAGAACTTTCTGAAAATTGGGTCTCCACATCCCTGTTTAAAACCTTGGTCTGTGTCTGGTTGCTGTTGCGACTGTGTTGCCAACACAGCCAGTCCCAGGAAGGGAGTACACTTGGAATATACACAATGTATGTGTGTTCTCTTCAGAGCAGGGTGTGAACTTTCCTTGCTTACAATAACACTTTCCACTTGACACCATCCATTCAACCGTGCTCTTATGCTTCATGCAGTGATGACACTCGGGACATTTGTCATAACAGATTATTCTCAAGTGTTGGCTGGTAGAAACTGAGAGCTGCATGATCAGTGTCAAGAGGCTGAGGATGGCTGATAGAAAGTAGCATGCAGAGCAGGAGGAAGGATGGCCTTGTAGCGAAGTTGTTGGACTTGGAGTTCAGTTCTTGGTCTGCCACAGATTCTGTGTGATCTTGGGCACATCACTTAATCTCTCTGTACCTTGATTCTCTATGATGATCCTTTCTCCCCACCTTTCTCTAGTCTGATTGTAAACCCTTTGGGGTGGGGACTGTTTGTTATTCTGTAACTACAGCACCCAGCACAACCACCTTAGCTGAGGCCTCCACGTGCTGCAGCAGCACTTAAATACTCTTATGATTCTAAGCCTTTCCTCTTCTGGGTGCAAGGGTGGGTCCCTAACCTCTGTCCGACCTGCATTACAACTTCCTGTCTGGCACACCTACCACCAGCCTGAACATCTTCCAGCAGGTGGGCATCAATCTACCTCCTTGGAGACTGGGGGTTAAAACAGCAGCTGGGGCAAAGGAGAGCTAATTTCTATTCCTGGCTCTGCCACTGCCTGGCCAGTCAGTTCATGTCTCTGTGCCTCAGTTTCCTCACCTGTAAAATGGAGATAATGATACTGACCCATTTGGTAAAGCGCTTTGAGATTGACTGATGGAAGAAGCTGGGACTTATTACCCTATTCCCATCTCTATCAGAGAATTTTACTTACTAGAGAAAGAAATCTGAGATCCACCCTCACCAAATCCATGCTGACTCCTTGCATGGCCTTGTGAGTGCAGCAAGGCGAGCTCAACCACTCACCCCTCAGTGGTGTCAATCAGTGCAGCTCTTTTGACTTCCATAGCACTCGCCAGGCAATCTGACCCTGGGCAGCCGGTGCTTCTGTGCCTAGAGCCAAAACCCAGTGTCCAGCCGGGTAACCCCCCCGAATGAACTTGTGAGCAGCAAAGGTGAATGTGAATCCTTTTGCCTAAAGCTATTTTCTGGACAGTGCTTCTCTGCTGCACGTTATGGGCTGCCATGTGCGAATGAATTTGACCTTCTAAAATCTGGACCAAATTCTGTCTCAGTGAAGCCATTGCTACTGGCTTCAGTGGGACCAGTATTTCCTCTGCAAGGCAATTTGATTTCCAGTGGTGGGGAGTGGTTCCAGATTAACAGTTCTGCAGATGGAAACTCTCTGGTCACTCACTGACTGCTGCAAGTGACAGCTAGGAAAGGCCTAGTGTGCCAGCGAGGCCATCTTCTGGCCAGGGCTGCATTGTTCCCTACAGGAAAGTGCTTCATATTTTATCCACTCTGTTTAAAAGTCCCAAGGGAGTCAACTCCCCAACAGAGACTATTCCACCCCCTCACACATCTCCCCAGCAGGACCATTTTCCTGCTATTCCCTCTATATTTTCCCTTTCTTTAATTCCGTCCTATAGCTCCTCGTTCTAATGCCACACACCTCGTTAAACCAAGTGCTTTCCAGCAGCTTTCGCTCTACAGTGTTTGATATTAGAAAGTCGGCTGTAGGGAATAAGGATGGGCTAGGTGTTAAAGCAGTGGCCTGCGGCCCAGGAGAACTGATTTCTATTCTGGCCCTGCCACTGCCTGGCCACTCAGTTCATAATCTGTGCCTCAGTTTCCCCATCTGTAAAATGGGGATAATGATACTGACCTGCTTGACAATGTGCTTTGGGATTGACTGATGAAAGGAGCTAGGAATTATTATCCTGTTCCCACTTCTATCGGAGACTCCCTAGGTGATCATGAGCAGGCCCACCAAGGTATTCAGGCTCCTAATTCCCTTTGATTTCAAAGGAAGTCAGAAGCCTAAACCCCTTTGAGGATCTGGGCCTCTGGGTGGCAGTTCCCCACACGTAAAGCAGGGATGCCAGCATTCCCAGGGCTGTTGAGAGCATACGTTCACTAACATGGGAGAGATGCTTACATACCGTAGCAATGGGGGCTGTATAAATAGATAGGTCCAGTCACCGTGTCTGAGATCACAGCAGTATTTCTCTAGCCTCAGCACAGCAGGTATCTCTGCTGAATGTTCATGCTGACAAACCATTTTCTTAGGCATTCTTATTGCCCTCCCTGGGCATTTTATATCCTTCAGATATTCATAGGTTCTTATATCGGAGTCCTCACTCAGCTAATCTGGACATAACTAACTCTGTTTGTTCCCCTGTATAAATCAACCCCTCCCAACTGTGAGCAGGTGCTGTTCAATCAGGAGCCATGTAAATCCCCTCCCCTTTCCCTGCCAGCTGTTCCTCCCGTACACCACAATCTGGGCTTCTCATTGCGAAATGCAGTAGATGAGTTATTAATTGCTATGAGTTCTCTCCCTCCTGACATCTCTGGGGAAGGGAATAAAAAGTGATATGTGTGACAGGGGCAGAGAACACTGACCTGATGCCAGCTGATTGGGCTGGGTTAATGCTAATCACCTTGGAGTTCTCCTCCTCCTAGGCTGTCACTCAACAGCTTGCCAGAGACTTTTTTCATTCACTTTTTATGCCTGTAAATGAGTTTGGAATGAGATCCAGTCTCCACTATTGAGCAAGTACATGCCATGCCCTGCCCTGCCCAGCATAAATAGCTCAACCATGCCAGCTGCACGTACCTGGTCAGGGGTCAGCATCCTGGCCCAAAGCTTTTGAGAAGAGAGTAGTGGTGTACTTCTCTGCCTCTTCCTCAGTCAGGATGGGCAGATAAACAGGGGATCCTGCTTCTAGTTGCCAGGGAAAAGAGACACAGAGAGAACAGTAGCAAATTTTAGATATCATGGTGCCATGGGAGGGGTAATATCCTATCTCATAGAGCTTGAAGGGACCTTGAAAGGTCATCTAGTCCAGCCCTCTGCCTTCACTAGCAGGACCAAGTACTGATTTTTGCCCCAGATCCCTAAGTGGCCCCCTCAAGGACTGAGCTCACAACCCTGGGTTTAGCAGGCCAATGCTCAAACCACTGAGCTATCCCTCCTCCTGGATAGATGGTCAGATTGAGAAGTACTGCACTTAGGAAAGAAAAATCAAATGCACAACTGCTAGGAGGAAGTGCTGCTGAAAAGAAGCTGGGGGTTATAGTGGATCATAAATTGAATATGGATGATTTAGTTGGGGTTGGTCCTGCTTTGAGCAGAGGTTGGACTAGATGACCTCCTGAGGTCCCTTTCAACCCTGATATTCTATGAGGCAGCAATGTGATGCAGTCGTGAAATAAGCTGATATCATTCTGGGGGTTATAACAGCCATGTCATATGTAAGACATGGGAAGTCATTGTCCTGCTCTACTCAGCACTGGTGAAGCCTCAGCTGGGGTCCTGTGTTCAGTTCTGGGCACCACACTTTAGGAAAGAGATGGATAAACTGGAGAGAGTCCAGAGGAGAGCAACAAAAATGATTAAAGTTTATTTGAAACCTAACCTATGAGGAAAGGTTGAAAAAACCTGAGCTTGTTTAGCCTTGAGAAAAGAAGGCTTGGGGGGGGGGACCTGACAAGAGTCTTCATATGTGCCAAGGGCTCTTATAAAGAGGACAGGGATCAACTGTCCTCCACATCCACTGAAGGTAGGACAAGAAGCACTGGGCTTAATTTGTGGCAAGGGAGAGTCAGGTTGGATATTAGGAAAACTTTCTAACTCTCAAGGTAGATAAGCTCTGGAACCAGCTTCCAAGGGAGGTTGTGGAATCCCCAGCATGGAAGAACAGGTTAGACAAACACTCGTCAGGGATAGTCTGGATTTACTTGGTCCTGCCTCGGTGCAGTGGGCTGGACTTGATGACTTCTCCAGGTCCTTTCCATGATTCTGTGCTAATTGTAGCCAATTAGTTCATTCTATCATCCGTTTATCATTGTGTTATTTAGTGTTATGGTCAATTCCTAAGCTATTTTATATATAATCACTGTATGCTACATAGTTTAAATTGTAGGATTATAGAAGTATAAGACTACCAAGTATTTAGGAATAATGAGTATGTATTAGGTAAAATAAAACATGGCTGGAATGCAAGGCCTACAGGCTGAGATCTGTGAGATTTTAGCTTTGCCATAGTAGGCCATAGGCTTAAGAATGCTTGACATGACTGGGCGATCAAGGAATAACCCTCTGCCAGTGAGGTTACAAGATTACTGGAAAGAATGTGCCAATAGGTGATGTTATGGAAAAAATAGACTGCAATAGCTCACAAAATACTTGTTTGTAACATAACAGAAAGTGCTGTTCTGAGCACAGGTTACCATGGACACATGTTGTGATGAGATGCTGATGAGAATAACGGGAATTAAGACAACAACCTCTGACAAACAAGGCACCCCTATGTTCATGGGGCATGGAAGTACAGATAAGGAGAAGAGGGTTGAAACCCTCATGCATGTGCATTAGGTGTTAGGCGTGGTCAGAACGACAATATAAAAGAGGTTCCCTGGTTGGATAAAAGTGGGAAGACCCAAAGGGATGACCTACGGGAAATCCCAGTAGAAACCACCCTTTATCAGTGCGTCTGACGAAGGCATGTGTCTGATGAAGTGGGTATTGCCCCATGAAGGCTTATGCTCCAATACATCTGTTAGTCTTTAAGGTGCCACAGGACTCTTTGTTGCCTTTATCAATGATCATCTTTCGAGAGATCCATCAGGCCCTAGAATATCTTTGGGGATGTAAGTATGATTATAGTCTTGGTCATTGCATGGGTTTTTGTAGGATTTGTATATGCATGGGTAATTATAACTTCCCTTCTTGCTTTAATGAAACTTGCAATACAGATAAGACTGTACATGTGATTGCACCGGCGGTCACTATCCTTGGTCTTCATGGAGTCTCCACATTTGAGAAAAGCATCAGAGGTGATTTTCACTCTGTTGAGCCTGAAACAGTAGCAAGAGGAGCTGAACCCATCGTGGTTCGAAACAAAATCGCTGAATTCAATTTAAATTTTTTAAAAGGTTACGTTCTAAAGAGACTATGGATTGAAGGAAGGATGGATGGATAGGTACAAATAACTGGTTTAGCTGCACAATGCAGCCACTTTCGGTCCAAGGGAATCCTCATTTATTATCTTTATCTGTATAATGACTGTTGTTGCCAACCTCGGTAGAGAGCCTAAGTATTGGCTGGGGAATGGAGAGTGAACCCTTAAGGGAGGTCCCTCCACTTTAGGTTGAATTACACTGGTGGAAGCTCACACTGTGTTTTAGTTTTCCCTGGGGATGTTGTGCCAGTCACTGCCATCAGCCGTACTGAAGCTGAGTTGGCTGTTCCTGAGGATTAAGCTACGAGATGCATCTGGCAAATATACATCAGGGAGAAATTATCATTATTATTATTAAACGTACACTTATGCCTTGAAGCCCCAGCTGAGATCAGAGTCCCATTGCAGTAGGCGTTGTGCATATGTACTGCCAACAGACCTGGGATCTCTGGAGCTTTGTGTATGAGCTGCTACCACATGAGCTAAAAGTCACCTTGTTATCAGCTAAGGATGTAGCAGACCTATTAATCTCTAATGCTAGGTCTACACTGGGCGGGGGAGTCAACCTAAGGTATGCAACTTCAGCTACGCGAATAGCATAGCTGAAGTCGGCGTATCTTAGGTCAATTTACCTGGCTGTGAGGACGGCGGTGAGTCAACCGCTGCCGCTCCCCTGTCAACTCCACTTTTGCCTCTGGTGCGGTGGAGTTCCGGAGTCGACGGCAGAGCGATCGGGGATCAATTTCCTCGCGTCTACACTAGACACGATAAATTGATCCCCAATAGATGGATCAGTACCCGCTCATCTGGCAGGTTGTGTAGACATACCCTAAGTGATTTAGGTGTCACTAGAAGGGGATAGGACACCAAACCCAGCAGGCATGGCTTGCATGGTCACACAGTGAGAGACTCTTAAGTAGCCATGGGCTGAGATGCAAAATATTGCTATGGATGAAAAAGTGTTTCAGAGACAGCAAACGAACAGTAGGAATAAATGCTGAGTTTTCATCATACCAAAAGGTTAACAGCAGGGACCTCAGGGTGCTGTACTAGGCCCCGTGTTTTTAATATATTTATCAATGATCTGTAAAGGGTGAGTGGTGAGATCGCAAAATTTGCAGATGACACAAAGTTATTCAGGTTAGTCAGGTCCAGAGAGGCCTATGAGACACTTCAGAGAGACCTAACCCAGCCGGCTGAACGGGCAATGTGCTGGTGAATGAAATCCAGCGTTGATAAATGCAAAGCAATGCACATTGGAAGGTAAAATTGGAACTGCTCATACATGGTACTGGGTTCCAGATAAACTGTGTCCACTCAAGAAATGGCCCTGGGCATCTTTGTGGGCAGTTCAGTGGAGACCTCTCCTCAACGTGCAGCTATGATCAAAAAGCAAGTGAGAAGTTCAGGTGCGTAAGGAATGGGTGGGGATGTAATACAGAAAATATGACAATAGCACGTCACCGGAGCGGCCTCATCTGGATCCTGTATGCAGGATGGGCATCTCATCTCCTAAAGGACAGTGCACAACTAGAGTGGGTTCTGAGAAGGGCTGGGGGAATGATCAAGGACCGGGAAAAACTATACCTTCTCCTGTATTTTTCACTTCATGCATCTGAGCACAGGTTCATCAGATGTTACTACTGTGCATCTGATGAAGTGGGCTGTAGCCCATGAAAGCTTATGCCCAAATAAATATGTTAGTTTCTAAGGTGCCACAAGGACTTCTCATTGTTTTTGCTGATGCAGACTAACACGGCTACCACTCTGAAATCTCCCAGGGAGAGACATTGAAAAGACTAGGGTTGTTAGCTTAGAGAGGAGACAAGAAGAGGCATGATCCAAGTAACTCAGTGTAAAATTAGACCACAGAGCTCACTGCCACAGGGTGCTGTTGAGTGGAATTCAAAGATGCATTAATGTGGAGAACAAGAATATCGAGAGTTAATGCAAAAACAGTGCTTTGAAAGGGATAAGAAACTCATGCTGTAGAGCCTAAACCAGTGAGGACAACTGTTAAGGATTAGGATGACACCTTCCTGGGGGGACATATTATCCTACATCCGCATACTGTGGGGTTTGTGTGACTTCCTCTGAAGCATCTAGTGCTGGCCACTGCCAGAGAGCGGATACTGGATTAGATGGGCCTTGGATCTGATCCTGACTGGCAGTTCCCATGTTCCTATGAGAGACAGCCCCTGCCCCACAGAGGTTACAATGTGAGTAGACAGACTATTGCTATCCCAGATGGAGAACTATGGCACCAGGGAGATTAAGGACTTGCCCAGGGTCACCAAGGATCCTGAGTGGAGCAATAATTAGAATCCCAGTCTCCTGAGTCCTAGTCCAGGGGCTTCTCTACAAGCCCGTCCTTCCCCTTCCTCTGCAGCCTTAGCTCCTCTGAGGGTACCCATAGTCAGACTACTTAGGTATCCTGAAGGAGCTCGTTGGGATGCTTCCCTTCAGCTCTGACACCTCAATCCCTGGGGTCAAATCCAGCCCTGCCTCAAGAGTAGGACAAACCACAGGGTGCCAACAGCAGAGATCTGGCTTCCCAGTGAGCAGCCAAGGAAGAGAGAGGAAAGGTTTTCATGGCCACATCTGCTGGGCATCACTTCCTCCATTCACTGAAAACACAAAGGGAGTGTGCTACACGATTACTGACTGGCTGAGAGTAATACTGTCTGTAGCTCCACGGCAGATGCTTTGCAAACATGAGTTAAGCTGCATAGCGCCAGTAGGAGGAAGGTGAGACACTAGCTGGCTCTAGATAACTTGGTGACTAGGGTTCTTTAGATTCTTGGCCCCCTTCTGCACCCCTTGGGGCCACTCGGGTGATGAAAAGGGAGCAGAACCTGCCTGCAGTTCCCCTGCTGGGGATTCCCCAGCAAATGCAGTCAGGGTCAGTGGCTCCTGCACCTCCCTTCCTTCAGTCTCCAGCACGGGGTGGAGAAGGGGCAGGTTGGAAGCCTGTAGGGACAGGGCAGACGGTGCGGCTGGAGCCTGCTGTGCTCTGGTTATCCCCAGCTGCCATGTGGTCCCTTGGGGACCAATGCCAGCTAATGCACATTAGCTCGCAGGGACATAAGACTGGCAGGGACCTCCTTGGTCGCTGAGTCCAGTCCTGTGCTTTCCCAGGCCGTCCTACAGGCCACACCATCTAGTCTTCAATACTGTTTGAAATAGCTTAAGTAATGAGATAGGGCCTTCCCAAAGGGAAGAGTGGCTATCAATCTAGCAGATCTTGCTCCTAGGCCATGCGAAGGAAGCCTGGTTTGTTGGTTAAACCACTGGGCTAGGATCCCAGCGTTCAATTCCCTGCTCTTCCACAAACTCCCTGTGTGACTTTGGGCAAGTTATTTCATTGCCCGCTGTCTCATTGTACCGCAGGAATAGTAGCAGTGCTCTACCTCTCCGAGAAGTGGTACTGTAATGTCCGCAAGGCCTGCAGATCCAGAGAACCACCTGTGTGCAGTAGGCAAATGTTTCCAGCTATTCAGCCTAAGTGTCTTTTTGGTGAATGTCGGGCCAGTATCCCTGTCTGTCCCCACCAGACCACCCTCCCCAATTCCCTGGTTTTAAAAGAGCCCTGGAGAACTTCTAATCTCACTCGCTCATCGTTGTTTTGGTTTAATCACACAGGCGGATTTTTATTTGGAGTCTTGTTTTTATTTGCTGTGTGTTTCTTCTCATGCTCTCTGGGCATTTGTACTGTTGTTTGCAAAGCAGCCAGACAGCTATGGCCAGTGGGTGCATTAAAAATAAAATGTATTATTATTATGCTCATATGCTGCCTAAGACTACACGGCCTAGGAATGAAAACAATGGGTGCTATTTCAGGAATGGGAAGCAAATAAATATATCCTAGAATGATTTAACAAAACAAAACATGGTATCTTTTCAAGTGGGCTATGAACTGGTTGTGAAACCACGTGTATTTATTTCGACTTGCAGTGTCACCGCTAACGATCTAGCACATGGTTAATTTTCAACGAGTATGTTTCTAATAATCATCCCGCATTTAAACATATGATAACTGTCACGTTAAAGCTAGAGTCAGATTTATAAGACAGGGAATTCTCTGTGTGTTATTTAAAATACCAGCTGATTATCAAAAACAGACCGACCCAAGCATTAGCAAGTGCTTTCTTGCTTCCCACGCTGCCCTAGTTAATCCTTAATAAATCTGCTTTTAATAATCATTTCGGAATATGCAATAGCTGCCTCATCACATCCCAGCTGAGCGCCTGGTTATAGAAAGAGTTTTCAGAGTGCAGCATAATTACCATTTGGGGAGCCCCTGATTCTCACTTAAAATGCTGGGAGAGGCAACAGATATATACCCGGTGCAGCTCCATAGATATCAAAGGCTCTTGGTTTCATAGAATCATAGAATCATAGAATCAAAAGGTTGGAAGGGACCTCATGAGGTCATCTAGTCCAACCCCCTGCTAAAGGCAGGACCATTTTCCCTAAATAATCCCAGCCAGGGTGCGGTCTAGCCGGACTTTAAATAGCTCTAAAGATGGAGATTCTACCACCTCCCTAGGTAACCCATTCCAATACTTCACCACTCTCCTAGTCAGAAAGTTTTTTCTAATATCCAGCCTCGACTTCCGCAACTGCAACTTCAAACCATTGCTCCTTGTTCTGTCCTCCGTCACCACTGAGAACAGCCTAGCTCCCTCCTCCTTGGAGCATCCCTTCAAGTAGTTGAAGGTTGCTATCAAATCCCCCCTTAGTCTTCTCTTCTGCAGGCTAAATAAGCCCAGTTCCTTCAGTCTCTCTTCATAAGTCATGTGCTCCAGTCCTCTAATCATTTTTGTTGCCCTCCGCTGGACTCTCTCCAATTGTTCCACGTCCTTTTTGTAGTGTGGCGCCCAAAACTGGACACAATATTCCAGATGCGGCCTCACCAGTGCCGAATAGAGGGGAATAATCACATCCCTCGATCTGCTGGCAACACTCCTACTAATACAGCCCAGTATGCTATTAGCCTTTTTGGCTACAAGAGCACAGTGTAGGCTCATGTTCAACTTTCCATCTACCGTAACCCCAAGATCCTTTTCTTCAGCACTGCTACTTAGCCAAACAGTCCCCAGCCTGTAGCAGTGCATGGGGTTTTTCTGTCCTAAGTGCAGGACTTTGCACTTGTCCTTGTTGAACTTCATGAGGTTTCTTGTGGCCCACTTCTCCAATTTGTCTAAGTCTCCCTGAATCCTATCCCTGCCCTCCAGCGTGTCCACCACTCCCCCCAACTTGGTGTCATCTGCAAATTTACTTAATGTGCAATCTATCCCATCATCAAGATCATTAATGAAGACATTGAATAGAACGGGCCCTAAGACAGACCCCTGGGGCACACCACTTGTTACTGGTTGCCAACTAGAGAGTGTGCCATTGATACCTACCCGCTGAGCCCGTTGATTCAACCAATTTTCTATCCACTTCACAGTCCATTCCTCCAACCCATACTTCCTTAGTTTGCTGATGAGAATGCTGTGGGAAACCGTGTCAAAAGCCTTACTAAAGTCAAGGTATACAACATCAACAGCTTTGCCCCCATCCACAAGTCCAGTCATCTCATCGTAGAAAGCAATCAGGTTGGTCAGGCATGATTTACCCTTGGTGAATCCATGCTGACTGCTTCTGATCACCTTGTTTTCCTCTAAGTGTTTCAGGATGGATTCCTTCAGCACCTGCTCCATGATTTTTCCAGGGATTGAGGTGAGACTGATTGGTCTGTAGTTCCCTGGATCTTCCTTTTTCCCTTTCTTAAAGATAGGTACTATATTTGCTTTCTTCCAGTCCTCTGGGACCTCTCCTGTTCGCCATGAATTTGCCATGAATTTGCACTGGTGTGAGAGGAGATTCACCTCCTGACAATCATATGCAAATTTGGTGTGGGTTACACTGCAGGGGGTCTGAGGCCCATCAGCGGGAGGTGGGATCCTAGAGTAGGATATTAGAAAGGCCGTGTGCTCCAGTGGACAGGACTCTGGGCTGTGAGTTAGAAGATCAGCATTATGTTCCTAGCTCAGCCACTAACCAACTGGGTGATCCTGAACAAGTCATTCAGTGCTCTGTGCCTCTGTTTCCCCTCTCACCCTTAGATTGTAAGCTCTGTGGGGCAGGGATGGTCTCTCACTACTTGTATGTACAGCACCTAGCACTGTGGGGCACCGATCTCAGCTGGGGCCTCTAGGTGCTACTGTGGCCCAAAAAATGATGATGATAACGTGTATTAATGGTGTAGGTGTGGCTTGCAGCAGTAAGTGAGGTAGACGGGGGAGGCAGGCTGCTCAGAGCAGGTCTGACAAAGATCACAGGAAGGCATTAACAGACTTTAAAACCAGGCAGGGCACGTGCACTGCCAGGAAAGTGGTGGGGAAATCTCAGTCTTGGCTATGGTGCAGGTGCAGGCCGTTGGGCCATGCGGTCTATGATCCCTGGAGTTACTCCAGCATCACTGAGAACAGAATTTGGAGCATTCTGTCTAGTCGAAATCATGACTCTGCCTAGAATGAGAGGAGTGCCAGTGAAGGCTATAAACATATCCTCAGTAGCTCCTATATACGATTCCACTTCTACAAGAAAGCGGCTGTTGATATGTTATGCATGACCGCTGCCATTGGCAGTGCATTTCCCAGAAAACAATTGTTCAAACAAGCTATTGTGCCCTGGGTTTGGAGTCTCAGGTCTGGTTTGAAGGAAACCAGGATGGGCAGCTAAACTAGTCAGGCCAGGGTTTGAGATGAGATTTGGCAAATCTAGCAGGTTTCTGGTGCTGGTTTGGCAGAGACATGACAATCCTTCTCTACACATGGGTTAGCACACAGACCTGGAGGCTAGACATGGAGTTCCCATCCATTGTAATGGCTGATTTGAAAATCTCAGCCAGATGACTATTCAGTGCTTTTAGTCTTTCCTCATAAAGCAATCCCACCAGCCCGTTAACCACCTGCTTTGGTTCTTCTTTGACATACACATACACACACACACACACAACTACACCTGCAATTTTAGGTGTGGTCTCACCTTAGATTAACTCTTAGCAAAGATCTGGTTCCCAAGTATGACAAGCGATGAAGATCAGACCTCTTGCTGTCTACCTAAGATATTTACCTGGCCCCATCCCCACAGTATCTGCTCGCCTCATGCTCTGTTATGTGTTTATGCTCACCATACCCCCGTGAGGGAGGGGAGAGCTATGGATGGGGAACTGGGACACAGAGAGACTCCCAAGGCCATGCACAGTCTCTGTGGCAAAGCAGGGAAGTGTGATGTGGTTTCCGGACCAGTGCCCTAAACACTGAGCCATCCTTCCTCGCCGTGTGTTCAAAAGTTAGCCTGGCACTTTTGCTTTATTGGGCTGATGCTGTGTTTAGGAAGGAGGGCGAGAAAAGGAGCAAAGGTCACAGTGGGAAAAAAATTAATAGAATCAAGGGGAAAACAGAACAAAGAAAGGGCAAAGGGCAGAACAAATACAAAGACTCTGAAATAACAGAGCAGAAGAGGAGAATGAGGCAAACCACAAGAAAGGCAGGGTAGGGCACTGGCCTCAGAGTCCAAGTCTGAGGCTTATTCCCTGACCCACTTCGTGCCTCAGTTTCCCCCTTGACAAAATGGGGGTGACAACATTCAGCTTCCTTTGTGAGGCATTTTGAGATCTACAGATCCAGAGCATTCTACAGGATCTTGGTATTGTTCATGCAAAGAGCCATATGCCAGCCTTGTCCTCGGGGGTTCCTTCTATGGGGATCGGCCAGGAAAGCGACCTCGTAGGAATACTGGGATGGGGTTCCTCCCTGCTCACTGAGTCCAGGTCAGATTAGTGAGAGGGAAGATGCTTTGTGATTCTTTGCCAGCCCTGCAAACTCAACCTGGGACCTGAGAGTCAGGCTGTTTTCTTTCCACCTCCAGCATCATCCCCATTAATAAAGAGGCCAATTGACCCCTGCAGGCCCCATGGAGCACTTGTGCCATCCTGGTGCCCTTGGTTACCTCAGTCCCCGCATGACAAGGCCCTAGAGCAGATTGGAAAGGAGCATTGCCAGCAGAGCGAGGGAAGTGATTATTCCCCTCTATTCAGCACTGGTGAGGCCAAATCTGGAGTATTGTGTGCAGTTTTGGGCCCCCCACTAGGGAAAGGATGTGGACAAACTGGAGAGAGTCCAGCGGAGGGCAACAAAAATGATTCGGGGGCTGGGGCACATGACTTATGAGGAGAGGCTGAGGGAACTGGGCTTGTTCAGTCTGCAGAAGAGAACAGTGTGTGAGGGGGGGATTTGATAGCTGCTTTCAGCTACCTGAAGAGGGGTTCCAAAGAGGACGGAGCTCGACTGTTCTCAGTGGTAGCAGATGTCAGAACAAGGAGCAATGGTCTCAAGTTGCAGTGGGGAAGGTCTAGGTTGATCTGAGAAAACACTGTTTCACTAGGAGGGTGGTGAAGCACTGGAATGGGTTACCTAGGGAGGTGGTGAAATCTCCATCCTTAGAGGTTTTTAAGGCCCAGCTTGACAAAGCCCTGGCTGGGATGATTCAGTTGGGAATTGGTCCTGCTTTGAGCAGGGGGTTGGACTAGATACCTCCTGAGGTCTCTTCCAACCATAATATTCTATGATTCTATGATTTAGGCACCTAACACCCACTGATTTCAATGAGCGCTAGATGCCTACACACTTTTAAAAGTCTGGCCCTCAGCTCCTTCAGTTGAGCAGGTGTAAGCACAACAGGATGACAACAAAATCAGCCAGATGGGGTTCCAGATATAATCATCCTACTGATGACAGGCCAGAGATGAATCCACTTCCTTCTTCCAGTGCTGGGCTAACTCTGCAGAGCTGACAGGAGGGGAAACATACTTCTCTCACTAAGGTGAGGGGTTGTGACTTTAAATACAGGGCCCAAGCCTCTAAGCATGGGAGAGGAGCCAGTGAAGTCAACTGAACTCTTCAGGTGCTTAAAGTTAAGCATGAGCTTCAGAACCTTGCCAGGCCTAGCTGCAGATCTGCTGATAGTTTGGCAAACATTGTTGCAGAATTTCAAGTTCCGTGAGTCACATCTGGAAGTTTTTCTCACTCTGATCGATCGGACTTTTGCCCAAGAAGCAAATGACTGAGGACTCCAGCGTGATCATAAAAGAAACAGGGGAAAAATGAAGGAAAAACTCAAATGATGTGTAGGCAAGGCTCCCCCGCCCCCTAAAATGGCATGTTTTTCAAGTTAGGAGCAGATCGTTAGGAGCAACTGACAAAATAATTGCCACACAAATGGGTGATGGAGCCCCAGATTTCAGCAGTGACCCTAAGGCAGATCATTGGACCTTCAGAAGCGATCAACATTAGTTCATCTCCTATCACTATGGCGTTCTTAGTGGCTGCTGTTCCCAAATGTCACTGGTACCTCCTAGGATCACTGCAGCAAAGGTCAGTGCTTAGCCCCGGTGGAAAGCTCCATTAGGCTGATGCTAACATAGGGGGTTACATTTAATTGTCCTTTTTCATAAGGGAAATTGTTTGGGTTTAATAACGTTAGCTTTGAAATAGTCACAATTAAGCTTTCAAGTTCGCAGCTCATTGAGGCAAATAAGGTGAGTTCTGACCTTTGCTGCTGCTCTTGGACCAAATCCTTCTTACCTTAGTCTTACAAGCAGACTCACTGATTTCAGTGGGATGACTCCTGGGTCAGATTTCTTGCAGTGAGGGGGGAAAGTGGAAAGTGCCTCTCTCTTCTTCTAGGGTCAGGAGCATTTGCAATCCCTAGACAAGCATGGCCTCGCAGCACATTGTCCCCACTGCATCCCCGCAGGCTCGCAGAGCTGAGCACAGAGAATATGAAACTTTGCATGTAAAGTTAACAGGGAAACTTCATCCTAGATGTGCTGGGAAAGGAATTAAAACTCCAAAGAGCTATGTGATGGCTCTGAGCATGCTCAGTGAGCATCGTATGTGAAGCTCCACCCTCTCTGTGGAGGGTGTGGTGTGGAGGGGGGCAGGAGAATGAAACCTTTCAGAGTTGGGGTATTTTTGCTGAATCCATTCTCAGAAAAGAGGCTTAGAATTTTTCTAAATGGGCTAAAATCAAAAGTCAGCAGAATGGAATTTCCTTGCATTTTAAGGGGAGAGGGATAGCTCAGTGGTTTGAGCATTAGCCTGCTAATCCGAGGAGTGTGAGTTCAATCCTTAAGGGGCCCACTTAGGGATCTGGGGCAAAATCAGTACTTAGTCCCGCTAGTAAAGGCAGGGGGCTGGACTTTCAGGGTCCTTTTTAGTTCTATGAGATAGGCACATCTCCATATATTATATTATTTTATGCACAAACCACAAAGAAAGCACTTTGTGGCTGAGACAAAGCAAGGAAAGTTCACCCCAAAAGCAAAGTTTTCAGAAATTTCCAAGCTTCAGAAACAGGATAGTTATAAAGGAACAAGGGCTGTAGTTCAGCCACAAGCTCAGGGCTTAATGCAGGAATTGCTGAGCAAGATTCTCTGGCCTGTGCTATATGGGAGATCAGACTAGATTATCCCAATAATTTATTCTCGCCTTACAAGGAAACCATTATGCAGCCTTCACTATTGCTTTTCCTCCCTGCAAAAAGTGTTTCCCCCTGCAATGGGGCTCAAAGAGAGGAAAGGGACTTCCTGAGGAGTGGTGTAACAATTGGGCTGACAAATTCCTTCCAGATTCCTGGGCAGGATGTTGGAATGACCAAAGAAGAGGCTGGTGCCCAGGAGATGCCATCACAGGTTTTACACTGACCCCAAGTCATGCTGGAACAGGAGTTTAGTCAGTGGTGGGTGAATCCTCATGAAGGAAGATGTGATCAACAGAGTTCATGGTTTATACACTTCACAATTATGGCTTGGTCCCTTGATTTTTTGTCCCAATCACTGGAGACAAAAGTTGCTCTGTCTAAAGGAATCAATCCATCTGTTTAGCTGTTCATACCAAGCTCAGCCCCATGGAACTGGTAGCCAGGCAGGGGGTAAGTATCCAAACTGAAATGAAAAGACTCTCAGCTTAAGACATTTTTGCTTGCAACAACAACAGGAACAAAAATCTTACAGGAGCTTTAACAGCCACGAGTGGTCAGGGCCTGTCAATACTCACCAGCCCTGATCGCTGTGCGGGCGTGGCAGTCAATTCATAGATTTATAGACTCTAGGACTGGAAGGGACCTCGAGAGGTCATGGAGTCCAATCCCCTGCCCTCATGGAAGGACCAAATACTGTCTAGACCATCCCTGATAGACATTTATCTAACCTACTCTTAAATATCTCCAGAGATGGAGATTCCACAACCTCCCTAGGCAATTTATTCCAGTGTTTAACTACCCTGACAGTTAGGAACTTTTT
>NC_133773.1:143380211-143389741 GCF_003597395.2 Chelonoidis abingdonii | reverse complement strand
CAGAGTAGAGCGGACGAATGACTTCTCGTGTCTTGTTTACAACACACCTGTTAATGCATCCCAGAATCATGTTTGCTTTTTTTGCAACAGTATCACACTGTTGACTCATATTTAGCTTGTGGTCCACTATGACCCCTAGATGTCAACTTAATATCGTGGATTTTGTTACAAGCCCACTGTGGACTGAGACAAGCAATTCATTTCACAGAGAAGTCACAAAACAGCCAAGCCAGTTAGGAGACCGTAGGTTGCTGCCATCTTCAGTGGAGTACCTTCAGAGTCATACTGCTGCAGCCGAGATGGGAATTGGGCACCGTGGCTGGATTCAGGCCAGAGGTTCTGTATCCCACTACCTGTTCCTTGAGCCATGCGGTCCCTGCAGAAATGTCTTGCAAACGGATATGGGCATGTTTGAATCCTAACAAGAGATGCAATATGCAAGAAGAGCTCCCATTAGTCAACCCCCAGGCTTTGGGGATTTGGCTTTAACTCAGAGTCAGCTAATCCACTCTTTGAAAGCAGATTGTTTCACACCATAAAATTGCTCTATAGCCACTTATGAACCTGGGTAGAGACCCCTTCAGCATTCATTGGAACTCATAATGACATAGATGCTGGTGTACGTGCTTCAGGGGCGGCTGAACGCCAGCTGAGGAAATGTACATATTAATCAAATCCAATGAGGCCCTCTATCTCACTACCAATTAATCACCTTCTTTCTCAGGAGAGAAAGCAGAAAGGAAAGAGGAGAGTTCTTTATAATCCTCATCAATCACAGCACCCGATTTACAAATGTGCTCTGCCATGAAGGCCTGAACGGGAAGGAAAAAGGGAACTGACAAAATATTCGTGGAATTTTTAACGGCCACAGATAAAGGAGAGACCATTCAAAACAACTGACCTGTGCTACGCAGGAGGTCGGGCTTGATGATGATTGTGGTCCCTTCTGGCCTTCAAACTCTGTGAAGCTATGAAAACACACACCATTCCCTGCTACCGATCCAAAACTGAGTCCTGAACTCCGTTCTACCTTAGTGTATCTCTGTTGACTGACTCTCCAAGAACCACACTTCTCACTGCACCACAAATACACTTCCCATTGTGTATGTAAACAGAAGCATCTGTAGTGTTGGCAACCATCCATTCTGTGACACTCTAATCCATGCCAAAATTTAGGGCTATGACACTAAACAACATAAGCTGAGTTCAGTCAGTGGGACAGCTGAAGAACCAGAAAGAACCACAGGGTCTGGCTGTGTCCAGCAGCCTCAATAAAGAATCCCTATTATATTCATTAACAAGGATCACCATCTCTTCTGCACAACAAGGGAAATGCCACAGTCTCCAGTTCATTCATCTGGAAATGGAAGTCAAGTATCAGAGGGGTAGCCGTGTTAGTCTGGATCTGTAAAAGCAGCAGAGAATCCTGTGGCACCTTATAGACTAACAGACGTTTTGGAGCATGAGCTTTCGTGGGTGAATACCCACTTCGTCAGACGCAGGTAGTGGAAATTTCCAGGGGCAGGTATATATATGCTAGCAAGCAAGCTAGAGATAACGAGGTTAGTTCAATCAGGGAGGATGAGGCCCTGTTCTAGCAGTAGAGGTGTGAAAACCAAGGGAGGAGAAACTGGTTCTGTAATTGGCAAGCCATTCACAGTCTTTGTTTAGTCCAGAGCTGATGGTGTCAAATTTGCAGATGAACTGAAGCTCAGCAGTTTCTCTTTGAAGTCTGGTCCTGAAGTTTTTTTGCTGCAGGATAGCCACCTTAAGGTCTGCTATAGTGTGGCCAGGGAGGTTGAAGTGCTCTCCTACAGGTTTTTGTATATTGCCATTCCTGATATCTGATTTGTGTCCATTTATCCTTTTCCGTAGTGACTGTCCAGTTTGGCCGATGTACATAGCAGAGGGGCATTGCTGGCATATGATGGCGTATATTACATTGGTGGACGTGCAGGTGAATGAACCAGTGATGGTATGGCTGATCTGGTTAGGTCCTATGATGGTGTCGCTGGTGTAGATATGTGGGCAGAGTTGGCATCGAGGTTTGTTGCATGGATTGGTTCCTGAGCTGGAGTTACTATGGTGCGGTGTGCAGTTGCTGGTGAGAATACGTTTCAGGTTGGCAGGTTGTCTGTGGGCAAGGATTGGCCTGCCACCCAAGACCTGTGAAAGTGTGGGATCATTGTCCAGGATGGGTTGTAGATCCCTGATGATGCGTTGGAGGGGTTTTAGCTGGGGGCTGTATGTGATGGCCAGTGGAGTCCTGTTGGTTTCTTTCTTGGGTTTGTCTTGCAGTAGGAGGCTTCTGGGTACACGTCTGGCTCTGTTGATCTGTTTCCTAATTTCCTCGTGCGGGTATTGTAGTTTTGAGAATGCTTGGTGGAGATTTTGTAGGTGTTGGTCTCTGTCTGAGGGGTTAGAGCAGATGCAGTTGTACCTCAGTGCTTGGCTGTAGACAATGGATCGTGTGATGTGCCCGGGATGGAAGCTGGAGGCATGAAGGTAGGCGTAGCAGTCGGTAGGTTTTCGGTATAGGGTGGTGTTAATATGACCATCACTTATTTGCACCATGGTGTCTAGAAAGTGGACCTCCCATCTAGATTGGTCCAGGCTGAGGTTGATGGTGGGGTGAAAGTTGTTGAAATCGTAGTGGAATTTTTCACAGTATCCTTGCTTCTACATGTTCCACGTCATAAGGGTTACAGCTGGCCTCACTCTTGCTAACAGACTGACATGCATTAAGATCCCCTACAAATCCTTGTCAATTCTTTCCCTTCTTCCACACTAGCATATATATACCTGCCCCTGGAAATTTCCACTACATGCGTCTGACGAAGTGGGTATTCACCCACGAAAGCTCATGCTCCAAAACGTCTGTTAGTCTATACGGTGCCACAGGATTCTCTGCTGCTTTTACAGATCCAGACTAACACGGCTACCCCTCTGATACTTGACTTCCATTTCCAGATGAATGAACTGGAGACTGTGGCATTTCCCTTGTTGTGCAGAAGAGATGGTGATCCTTGTTAATGAATATAATAGGGATTCTTTATTGAGGCTGCTGGACACAGCCAGACCCTGTGGTTCTTTCTGTTTCTGCTCCAAAACATCTGTTAGTCTATAAGGTGCCACAGGATTCTCTGCTGCTTCTGGAAATGGAAGTAGCTCACTTTACTTGCTTCATGTAAAATGCTTACGGGTGGAGTTTGCCACCCGCACACTGAGTAGCACCTTCCTCCGTTAGAGCTCTTTGGCAAGGTTATCACGGGACTGACAGTGACTCTATGTGGTCAGGGGTAGCAGAGTCTGGCACCTTCTCGTCCACGGGCTTGGTAACATTATAACATAGGCGCTAATATGTAAACCCAGTGGCATCGGCGCGAGTTTAACCCACTCCGCCTGCAGGGCTGAGAAAGAAATGCATTGTCAGGCATTGCCACAGGGATGATACGCCTGCCCTTTGGCAGTGGGGCGTGGCCTTATTTACTTATCCAAGAACAGTGTGTGTATGCGCCTCTGGAGGCAGCAGGGAGTGGCTGACTGTGCATGTCAGCCCCACTCATACTGAGCTAACAGCTCCCTCTAAGAAGAGGCCACAGGCCCAGCAGGTTTCTCCCGTCTGTAAGTCCAAATGCTGCCCTTTGCTACAGCTGACTGGGCCTTGGAAACAGCTTGTCTCCAACCAAGTGAAATTCTCCTGGGGCGCAGTCATACTCCTCCTTTTCCTTCTTTCCTCTATGCCCAACAGCTTCCACACAGCCCTACGGGTGAGACACGGCTTTTTCTTCTCTAGGCAGAGAGGCAGTTAACTCTCTCTTCCCCTGGCTGAGATAGGAGGAATGCATCCACTCCCATCAGCATGGGCAAATCACACCCATGTTTGCCAGCGCGCCAGCCTCCTCAGGCTTTGTGCTGCCATGCACTGTAGGGAGCTTTTGATTACCTTCTAAAAGTTATTGAAACAAATTTGAAGTTACCTAAGATCTTCGTGGTTATAACTCTGCTATGTGCCAGGGGTCCCACTCAGAACTTTGCAGAAGTAGTGGCACGCTAGGATCTGCAAATCTGTATTTCGTCATGCCATATACAAGCAAATAAAAAAAATGGTTTCATCTAAGCTTATAGAAACTTTTAAATCTTAAGAATAACTGAAATGTACTAACAGCTGTGCACCAACATTGGGTGGCCCAGTGTTAAATAGTGTTACAGTAGGTGACAGCCTTAGAATGGAAGGCAAAGCCTGTGAAGGTCTGTGAAGTTTTTCGGTGTGCTGGCTGCACCAAAAAAATTGAAAGAAAAGAAAATTGGTTTGGGTCAAACTACATATTTAGTTTTTGAGGTTTTGTTTTTGTTTTGTTTTTTTATGTATTTTAAAAAATAAAACTGAAGTAAAATTCTAAATGAAAATTTGTTTCGAGTTGCAAAATTGGGGGGATTTTTTTGGTTTGGTTTCAACTGAAACAATGTAGTGAAACTGTCATGGATTCGTGAAATGTTTCAGTCAACTCACATCTGCGTTTTCCAGTGGGGAAAAAATAGTCTGAAAACTTTTGCACAGCACTAGTCCTGTTGTTAAGGCCCTGCACTGCGGGGATACAGGTGCTTCCTTTGTCGCCAAACTCTTTGTGCCAGGCACGCTATGTATGGCCAAGGACCAGTCTCCACTGGAGTCTCTAGTGGCTTCTGGAATCTATATATTAATGTCCAGTGTTCCTCAGCCATCAGTAGAAAGAATTTTAATTTTTTTATTCTCCATTTGATAATTGCATTCTCAGTTGGTATCTAGATTAAGTGTGTGTGGCTGGTCCCCAGTTAACCTCTCAGATCGTAAAACTTCAATGACTAAACACAGAAGTCCATAAAGTACCTGCTTTTCTTAGCGCAGCCATTCGCAGTGAATCTAAATAACATACTGCAGGTGGAGGGGCCTCCCAGCACCCAAGAGTTCTCATCACGGATCCGCTTCGTATAATTTGTGCCTCCCAGACAGATTTACGCCGGCTTTGAAACAAAGGATTATTTCCGTTGTTGCTGGGTCAATGGGGACACAACAAACTGACAGTCGCAGCTAGCAGCATGGAGACTAATTGCTGTTAACCCCCAGGTTTCATCACTCAAGTGTTAGGTTGCAAGAAAGTTATCTTTCCCGGGGGCTCTCACAGTTCGGCACTGAAAAATAGCGATGGGAAATCCAATCAGTCATACCCTGCTAAGGCCGTAAAACAATCCCGCCAGCTCAGAGCACTCGGCAGAACTGGCGCTAGTTTTCTGCTTTCCCGTCATTTGTCTTCTTCGTTTCTTTCATTTGTGGGCGAGTATAATGTTCATATCGGTGCTGGCCTGAGCCAGGAGCCATACATGAAAATGCTGTGTAAGCGTTCCTTCCTTGCCCTGCCAGGGCACCCTGTTGTATTAATTTAGATGGACTATATGTGCCGAAGGTCTTAATGTAACCCAGTCACTGTGCAATCTTCAACAGTGTTAAACAAAGCTCGGTATCTGGTCTACCAACACATCGGCCTGCTTAGTACCATGGCAAACACACCATTCAAAATCCTTTTAACCTTCTATTAAAGATAAAGAAAAGAAGGGAAAACAATCAAAGCATTTGCAAGTAAAGGTTCATTTGAAAGCATCCCTTTTTTCTCTTTCTTTTTAGATGGAGAGAGTGTTTAGTCCTATGATTCTCTCTCTTATTTGCTTTGTGTATCGTGAGAATCCCAATCAAAGATCAGGGCCCAAAGGTGCCAGGCACTGCACAGATGAGTAACAAAGAAGGCAGACTATGCTCCAGAGAGCCTGCCATCTACATGTCAGATAAGCCCCAGCGGCTGGATGAAAGAAACAAACAGGGAAGCAGTAGATTGGATGCACGCGCCCAGCCTTGGCAAGAAAGGGACAACAGCTCCCAGAGGGTATGAAGGAGAGGAGAAATTACCACTGCTATTGAACTGAATGGGGAGTCCTCCAGGTGGGGCTTATTAAGGGAAAGAAATAGTGGGGCCTGGTCCAAAGTCCATTGAAGTCGATGGGAGTTTTTCCGCTGACTTCAAAGGCCTGTAGAACATGCTAGCAGGGAGAAGGGAGCTCTGGGTGGGCAGTTTTGGTAGTGGGGACAAACAAAACCTCTTTCTCCCAGGCAGAGTGTGTTTTCAGTGGAGCATTCTTAGAAACTGCAACCTGGCCAGAAGTGCTGCACCACTCAGGATGTGAGTCAGGAACTTGCTTCATCGTGTGTAGGGTCTTAACCGGGGAAAACCTCTGTTGACTTTGGCCTTGGTTGAAGGACTCCTGCTTATCTTGCTTTGCTTTTGACTGGGGAAAGCCCACCCTCACTCTTGGAATGTGACTGAAGGGAAAGTGGGCTTTCCAGTGGGAATTACCTTTGCTTTCGGTTTCCTTTGACTCCAGAACTCTGGGTCCCTGAACCTGCATGGACAGAGGGAAAGATTGAGCTGCGTGAACTTGACTCAGGAGTTCTGAGGGACTCTACATGTGGCTCCCTATTGAGGTGTGCTGACACTCCACCTCTGCTGAGGAAACTTTCAGACCAGCTAAAGTCATTGTATAGTGACATACCCCTGCCTCTCACCACCAGGAAATGCCAGCAGGGGGGTTAAGTGCACTCTGGGGTAATTCCGTACAGAACAGTGGGGGCCAGTGTGTGTCCCACTGGTCAGCATGTCTCGTGTGTCTCCTATTGTGCCAGGATGTGAGTCTATTGTGGCATCAGCCAGGTAGCTTTGCTTGCAGTGGCTTTTGCTTTTTAACCCTGGAGGTCACCCAGTACATTGGCCAAAATGGTGGACATCATAAATGGAGGAGGGAATCTTTCAAGGTTGGGGATAGAAAGTCTTGTGGCTAAAGCACCAGTTTGGGACTTGAGGAGATCTGGGTTTGATTTCTGACTCAGCCCCTCCCGGACTCCCTACCCGACCTCAGGCAAGGTGCTTCATCACTCTGTGTCTTTATAGTATGGGCATAATACTTCTCCCTTTCTCCCAGCGTTTGTTTATCTAGCCTGTTAGCTCCTTAGGACAGGCCCCGTCTCTTACTCTGGGTCTGTCCGACACTTAGCACAAAGGGGCTCTCATCTCAGTTAGGACATCTGGGTGCTTCTGTAATACAGATAATGAGACTAAAGAGGCCCACAGGGGTACGTTACCAAGACTGAAAGGCTCTACACTGAGTACCCTCATGGCTGAGAGCTCTACACCATGAGGTCTCAGAGGGCGGTAAGTTCTATGGTCCAGGCTCTCACAACTCTGATGAATCCCAAAGGGCAAGGTCCCTGTGGCAGAGCTGTCGCTGGGGCTGAGAAATTCTATAGGGTGGAACCCACCAATGCTGCTGAGTCCTACAGGATGGAGTGTGCAAAGCTGGGACAACTCTTGGATCAGCGTCCCCAAGGCGGTGGAAAGAAAGGATAGAAACAGAGACGGAGGCCCAGCCACAAAACTGAGATCCAGCTTGAGATTTTGGACACCACAAAAGTGTGGAGGCGTTCAGTCTGGGGATTTGGTTTGGCCCATTCTAGAGAGAGAAGGGGCCAGCTCCCAGACTTGGTCCAGATACTGATCCCAGCCCAGCTGTGAGGGGAGTTTGATCTTGAGTTTGGGTTCGGCCTGCTGTCAGGTCTGATTCTCATCCTCCTCTCTCATCATCTTCCGCAGATCCAAACGAGAGCGACTTTCCAGAGGGGAGACGTGGCAGTGTTTGGGTGGGCCAGACAGGCATGTAAAAACCAAACTGGGTTACCCCAAGTAGCGAAACAATCTTTCATTCGATAGGGAGAGAGAGACCCTTCCAACCTCACTGAGCTAGAGTCTGAGACTGCACTGGGGACTCTAGCGGGAATGTCGTCTGGCAATGGTTTTGCCAACCAACCAAACACACACATATATTAAAATCTTTCAACGGGAAAGCTCCAGGCTTGTTCTGCTGGAGGAAACCTTGACTGTCAAATAAACCTCAAAAACAATTATCTGACCGGCAGCTTTTTAATATATTTGTGTCTAGAAATACAAGCAAGATGAACAGATTTGGATTGTACCTGGCACTTATTTAAGGCAACGTTACAACCAGTGTGGGAACAGAGACTCCATTGTAAGCCTCTCTACACACCAACACTGACCCAGTAGCCAAAAGCAACAAACAGGCTTGTCATGAAATGAATGTGTAAAGGAAGCAATCAAAATTGGAGAGAGAGAGAGGGAGAAAAAAAAAGTGAACTTTTTGTTCAGGAAACAGCAAAAAAACGTAGCTTTTGGCCTGGTTTGGAGTGGCTCTGAGCGGAGCAAGCGCTGCCATGTAGGCCGCAGATATTTGCTCTATGTTTTTGAAAACAAAAGCCCCTGCAGTGTAATCAGAACCATAACACTCGGGCCATGGAGGCCATCCGGCAGTGCAGTGCCGTGGCTATAAGTACACTTGCTGAGGTTTATCCAGGGAACACTCTCTGCTCTTCCAATGACACATTCAAAGGGGCTGAATCAGGTAGCATTGGGGACAGAGAAGGTGGATCTTGCAGTGAGTCGAAGGAAGGGGTGAAACAAATCAAGAGAAAGGGAGAAGATGGGGAGCACTTTCCCAGTGCAGAGCTCCTGCCCTTCATCTCATCCTGTTCCCTCCCCACCCCAGTCTGGCCTATGCTTGGATGCACAGCAGTGGCTAGTAACAACTGATTCATCTGCCCTAGAACAATCCTCTAGGGCCGATGAGAAAAGGGGAGATTTACAGCCTGCTTAAAACTAGCCAAATCTCTGGAGACTGTAAACACTTCAGGGCAGAGACCATGTCCCTGGGTGCAGGTGCATGGTGCCTAAAGCAGTGGATCCCAGATCCCAGTTGGAGCCTCTGCATGCTAGTATGATATCAATCGGTAGGAAGCAGAGCTGCATCAGCTACATGGAGACACCAGCTGTCTAGATATTGAGTCCCCTCATCACCACAGTAGATATGGCCTTCGTGACCCCAGTGGTATCAGAGCAACTGATCGATATGTGCAGGAGATCAGACTAGATGATCATAATGTTCCCTTCTGACCTTAAAGTCTATGAGTCTATATACTGTGCCCCTGGAAATTTCCACTACGTGCATCCGATGAAGTGGGTATTCACCCACGAAAGCTCATGCTCCAAAATGTCTGTTAGTCTATAAGGTGCCACAAGACTCTTTGCTGCTTTTACAGATCCAGACTAACACGGCTACCCCTCTAATGCTTAACACCATGCAAGGCACTGCATTTAGCCGTATGGAGTGGAAATCCATCAACCTCATGAAGAAACTTGCACAAATACAGACAGATATCATCTTCCTTTCCAAATGCAAACAGATGGACATCATACCAAAAGGACTAAAGGTTAAAAATCCACTGCTATCTACATACTACACAGACCACAGTGAGAGATTATGCCATACTCTATCAAAGAAACTGAGGAACCACCTGATCAGCATCCTATACAGCAAACAGGAAAACATCAAAAAAGAGCTCTCCAACCTGGAGACTTTCATTAATAACCAAACTT
>NC_133773.1:143345468-143377904 GCF_003597395.2 Chelonoidis abingdonii | reverse complement strand
AAAAACTGCTGAGCTTCAATTCATCTGCAAATTTGACACCATCAGCTCAGGGTTGAACAAAGACTGTGAATGGCTTGCCAACTACAGAAGCAGTTTCTCCTCCTTTGGTTTTCACACCTCAACCGCTAGAAGAAGGCCTCATCCTCCTTGATTGAACTAACCTCGTTATCTCTAGCCTGCTTCTTGCTTGCATATATATACCTGCCCCTGGAAATTTCCATTACATGCATCCGACAAAGTGGGTATTCACCCATGAAAGCTCATGCTCCAAAAGTCTGTTAGTCTATAAGGTACCACAAGACTCTTTGTTGCTCCTAAGTGCCTGAGTCAATTCTGAAAATGGAACTTAGGGTCTTAAATCACTTGACATAGATTGGACTCACTTTGCTCACAACGGGTGTAACTGCCCCCTGAGTGTAAATGAAAGTATGTTTCACACCTTGTTCAACACTGGGTTTGAGCTCAACTAGTCCAAATCACCACTTTCTTTGCCTGTGGCCAGGACTGGCACCAGTCGCTGGCCACTGATTTACTGAATTGGGGCTAATCCCAAATGCAGTCAAGACCTAACACAACTTTGGATTGTCTCCTAAGGGCTCTTGCTAGTCTCCTGCCTCTAGCATCACATCATCTTTCACACCCATCTCTGAACTCCATCTAGTTCTGTAGTAGCCTTTGTATCCTAATATCTTGTTTGTTCTTTTTGATCAGAACTGCATACTGAGCACAGACAACCATTGAGCTGTCTACAGTGACGCTCAGATCCCTTTCCTGGGCTGATTTAGAACCCTGTAAGGTGTGCAGGGAATTAAAAATAATATTCCATCCAATTGACATTACTTTGCATTTATCAACATTGAATTTAAACAGCTATTGTGTTGCCTGTTCCTCCAGCTAGGGACAGATGAAGAGAAGTAGGCCTGGTGCTTTTCAAAGCTTTCCAGGAGGTGGTATCTGCTCTTAGACATGACTGCAACTCACTTCTCTTTTTTGAGAATTAACTCTGTTATTGTCTCCTTGTGCTAGAGAAACAATGTGCCCAGCCTCAGTTGCCTGAGTCCCTCTCACAGCCCACTTCCTGCAACCCCCCGTTCAGTGTTAATGTTAGCCTATGTTCATGAATTTACAGCAGAGTCCATTTTGCATAAGGACAGCCACAAGAGTCCCAAAGACAAAATGAGGCCATGAGGTTACATTTGATAGAACCTGTCGACATTTTTCCAAATTTTGATTTTTTTTTTATTATTGAGATGTCAATAACTGGTTAATTTTTTGGCCAAAAGAATCAGAGTTGGGTTTTTTTAATTATTATAATTATCAAATGGAAACTTTTGTGAGAAATTTTCCATTTTCGTCTAAAGTTTTGAGATTTTCTTAGGAAAACTGAACATTTTGCAAAAACATTTGGTTTTTGGAAACTGAATTTTTATCATTTTGTTTTTTTTAACAAAACTGCCCAAAATTTGAACACAAACTAAACATTTTTTTTATTAAAAAAAAAATTAAGAAAAATAAAAATATATTATGACTGACTTAGACTGTTGAAGTTTGACCAAAAAAGAAGACATTTTTGTTACGATATAGATATTCAGGCCCGTCTGTAAAGGCCTATACTTTAAGAATTTAGGTATATGTTTATCATTTAGCTCATTATAGAGAGAATGAAAGAAAGAATCTGTGTAAGTGCCTTCTCTCACTGTGACAGTCTGAGGCCCTGTTCTTAAACTAAGGCCTTTGGCTAAGCAGGAGAGGCAGCCATAAGCTGGGAAGCGAACGGTCACATCCTCACATCCCAAACCAGTCACATTGAAGTAAGGTGTTATTGGACTGTTCGGCATTATCAGGACAGGATTGTATTGCTATCACCACCAGATAAAGATAGTTAAAGAAAACTTAGTTTGATAGCATCCTGTCTGGCAAGAAATCACTTCTCGGTAGTTGTGATTGTGAAACCCTCATTTCTGTAAGTTTTATCTTTATGGCCCCCACTTTTCTATTGTTAATCTGTCTGGTTCTCTAATTGTTTCTGTCTGCTGTATAATTATTTTTGCTAGATGTAAGTTAATTAGGGTAGTGGGATATAATTGGTTAGAGAATTATGTTATAATATGTTAGGATTGGTTAGATAGATTTCAGTAAAATGATTGGTTAAGGTATAGCTGAGAATATTACTATATAAATTAGGGGCAAACAGAAAATAAGTTGGGATTCGAAAATAAGGAAAAAGGAACTTGGATTTAAGCTTGCCAGAAGTTCACCCCAATAAACATCAAATTGTTTGTGCCTTCGGACTTCGGGTATTATTGCTCTCTGTTCATGCAAGAAGGGTCAGGGAAGTGGGAGAGTAAAGGAATAAGCTCTCTAACAATTTGGATGCAACTTGTATGAAAATTTGCATCCTGTCATTCAGCCGTCTCTGGAAATGAAATACGTGGCTTACCGCTATTCATTTCTAGCTGTCAGGGCAGCCGCAGCACCGTGGGAGAACAGTGGCAATGAGTCTGATATTTCTGCGACTGGCCTGATTGTGATGCGTGTGTTGAGCCTGCCGAGCGGGATGAAGGGGACCCCAAGAGGGCTTTCAAGGCCAACACGCCAACATGATGTGTGGGGTATTGTGTTGCCACATGACAGTCTCACAAGGGACTCTGGACACTCTTAAAACTGAACCTTACCCTAGAAATGTCTGATGGGGAATTGGCAGGGAGATGGACTGAAAGCTCGAATGGGTTACTCACTACTTCAGGGTCACATTCTGACCTGGTGCTGTTTGAATCTGTCTGCCAAGGCAGACAAAGGTGGCACCATCCTTGGAAATGTCAAGCTAAGTCCACTATCCTGTGGAACAGTCTCCCCAGGGGAAGCCCCCTGGCGTGAAACATTTGCACAGTGGACTTGCCAAATCTCTGCAGAATGTGAGCACTTCAGGGTGGGGAGGGGGTTGGTGACACCCAGATCCTGACTGGGGCCTCTCTTTGCCTCAATTCCCTATCTGTCAAATGGGTCATAATAATTTCTTTCCCTCCCCTAATCTGTTCTCTGTAGGTTCTCATCCCAGACTCAGCACCATAGTATCTGAGCGCCTTCCAGTGGTTCATTTAGCAAGGAGATTGACACCTATTGTGTGTTGTTTGTTTTCTCATTAGAATCATAGAATATTATGGTTGGAAGAGACCTCAGGAGGTTATCTAGTCCAACCCCCTGCTCAAAGCAGGACCAACACCAGCAAAATCATCCCAGCCAGGGCTTTCTCAAGCCAGGCTTTAAAAACCTCTAAGGATGGAGATTCCACCACTTCTCTAGAGAACCCATTCCAGTGCTTCACCACCCTCCTAGTGAAATAAGGTTTCCTAATATCCAACCTAGATGTCCCCCACTGCAACTTGAGACCATTGCTCCTTGTTCTGTCATCTGCCACCACTGAGAACAGCCGAGCTCCAAACTGTTTGGAACCCCCCTTCAGGTAGTTGAAGGCTGCTATGAAATCCCCCCTCACTCTTCTCTTCTGCAGACTAAATAAGCCCTGTTCCCTCGGCGTCTACTTGTAAGTCATGTGCCTCAGCCCCCTAATCACTTTCATTGCCCTCCGCTAGACACTCTCCAATTTGTCCGCGTCCTTTCTGCAGTGGGTGGCCTCACCAGTGCCAAATAGAGGGGAATAATCACATCCCTCGATCTGCTGGCAATGCACCTACTAATGGGGCTCAATATGCTGTTAGCCTTCTTGGCAACAAGGGCACACTGTTGACTCATATCCAGCTTCTCGTCCATTGTAACCCCCAGGTTCTTTTCTGTAGAACTGCTGCTTAGCCAGTCAATCTCCATCCTGTAGCAGTGCATGGGATTCTTCCATCCTAAGTGCAGGACTTTGCACTTGTCCTTGCTGAACCTCATCGGATTTCTTTTGGACCAATCCTCCAATTTGTCTAGGTCACTCTGGACCCTATCCTTACCCTCCAGCGTATCTACCACTCCTCCCAGTTTAGTGTCATCTGCAAACTTGCTGAGAGTACAATTAATCCCATCATCCAGGTCATTAATAAAGATGTTGAACAAAACCAGCCCCAGGACCAACCTTTGGGGCACTCCGCTTGATACCAGCTTCCAGCTAGACATCGAGCTATTGGTCACTATCCATTGAGCCTGACAACCTAGCCAGCTTTCTATCCACCTTATAGTCCATCCAGCCCATACTTTTTTAACTTGCTGGCAAGAATACTGTGGTAGACCGTATCAAAAGCTTTGCTAAAGTCAAGATATATCACATCCACCACTTTTCCTCATATCCACAAAGCCAATTATCTCATCATAGAAGGCAATCAGGTTGGTCAGGCTTGACTTGCCCTTGGTGAATCCATGTTGACTGTTCCTGATCACCTTCCTCTCCTCCAGGTGCTTCAAAATGGATTCCTTGAGGACCTGCTCCATGATTTTGATGGGCACTGAAGTGAGACTGACCGGTCGGTAGTTCCCTGGGTTCTTTTTCTTCCCTTTTTAAAATATAGGCACTATATTTGCCTTTTTCCAATCATCTGGGACCTCCCCCAATCACCACAAGGAGTGGGTCTTGTTTTCATAGGGTTTTAGTTTTTCAATGCACCTGTTGCAATAAAGGTTATGTTAGAGAAGGCAGGTCAAAGAAACATGCCTGGCACTTGGAGAAGGAGATGGGGAAGTTTGTGATGGCCATTACTTCCTGGGGGATTTCATTCCGCATCCCACATAGATGAGGTTTACCCTTATGGTATTGTGGAAGTAGACAGCGAGAGGAGGAGCCGAGCTTCATGTCCCTGGAGTGATTTGTCTGGTTAATTCCGATAATGAACGAGGCTCTGGCATGCTAACAAGTTATGCGACCCTGAGCGGTCAGCGTCCAACTTCTTAGAGGGGGTTGTGGAAGTAGAGAAAGAACTGGCAGGGATTTGAAGGGGATTTCAGATTCAAACAGTCCCCTTATGTGAGCAAGAGTCAGGCTAGCTGTAACCCTAATAACACAAGATTTCTAGAAGCGAGGATTGTGTGAAGCAAGTGGGAAAGAACTGTGTGAGAAGTTGTTGTGACCTTGTGTTAGATAAGTATGGAATGTAGACTATAGTCTAAATAGGTGAGAAAAATAAGATATCAAGATGACGTGTGTAAATAAAATGCAGCTATCACCCTTTGTGCGAAACAAAAGGTATAAATGCTTGCTGTAATTGTTTACTTGTAGAGAGACCTGTTTTGCTCTCTCCCTCTATGCAATTGCTAGAGAATAAAGTGTATCTGACTTGCTGCACCCAACCTGAGAGTGAGAACTCTGTTTTTCTCCGACAGTGTAGAGCTCCATTGTGCCAGAGGAGGAGAGTTGTTGACCTTCATCTTCAACCTGAAGCTTTAGGCTCTTTGAATACCTTGGCTTAGGCCACAGAGCTCCTTGAACATAAGGACTGAGACCTTGAACTTGATTTGATATTCTGTGGGAAGTCAGTGTAGAGAGTGGAGGGCGGGTCTGATGTCCTTGCAGTACCCTGTGTTGCCAAAGAGAAGCACTGCACCATTTTTATGAGTTGGAGTGCCGCAGGCTTCATGTCCAGCTGCATTGTGTTGCTGTTTTTATTTGCCAGACAGGAGGCAACAAGGTATGAATAACTGAGGTCAGGTGATCATCCACGAGGATGGGAAGGAGTTTCCTGGCTAACCAGAGCACTCCTAGACTACAGACTGAATTAACCAGTTGTGGATGGGTACCTTGCACCAAAGTACGCTGCACCGTGGCTGCCTCACCCTTTGTCTGTCTTATCTTTATAGATTGCAGATTCTTTGGGACACACACTCTGTCTGTGTGTGTGTGTATAGAGGGCCCAGAACAATGGTGCCCTGATCTCAGCTGGGCTCTCCTGGTGCTATTGTCATACAAATAATAAATAAAGGTCTATGTAGGATGACGTGGCTAACGAGGACAAGCTCCCTGACTTTAGTGTGTATTGCAAGTTGAAATTTTCCCCTGGCTCTTACAGGAACTTCCCAGCGAGTTCCCATAAGAGGTGCAGGGAAATCTCAGCTCTTGTTCATTGTCATCGATTAAGCCCTGGAATGCACTGTGCATTGTGGAATTACTGGATCCTGTCTATTCCAGCACAAAGGCTGAAGATTGACCCCAAAGCTTCCTTAATGCAGGAGATTTAACACGTTTTGGTTTTGCTTGTCCTTTCCCCATTTACACACCAGATTTATGGAGTGAGACTAACTGCCGAATCTGTTGAATTGGGTTTTGTAACATTAAAAATTATCTTTCCCTCCAGTACTTTGCAGGAGACTAGATTCTGAGTGGTGAAAATGGCACAGCTCTATTGAAGTCAATGGAGTGAGGTTGATTTGCCTCAGTTAGGGATCTGGCCCATTGATTTCAGTGAGCTTTGCTGATTTACACTAGCTGGGGATGTAGGAAGACAGAGAGGTAGAGGGCAGGTGGGAGAAGATATTTGACCCAGCCATGTGGAAACCTTGAACCTGTGATGCAGCAAGGGAGCTGCTGTTCCCACGTTTAAACCCCACTCCTAGAGGAACATTTGGAAACTGCACCTGGTGAGAAAAGGAAACATCTCAAATTCAGACCCTTTCATCAGCAGGGCAGGGAACAGACTGACAAATACATGAACTTAGCTTTCCACAGGTTGTCCAGTTACTGTGATTTTTTCCCATTGACTAAAATGTTGAGAGGCTGATTGAGGTGTGGAGTCAGGAACTTCAGAACCAAAGGCAAATGATTGGAAGGGAAAGACTTGAATTAAAAGTCAGCCCTTCATGCTGCTTTTGCAGAGGTGACTCGTGCCTGCCTGTAGTGGAGGTGGGAGGAGAGTGAGGGCAGCCAGCTTCAGCAGTGTTATTGAGCGTGCTCAGTACAAGCCAAGCAGCAAATCAGGGGAGGGGGCACGTGACCCTGCACAGTCAACCTGTGTAAATCCTTGCCAGAGGATGTTGTGAAGGCTAAGACCATAACAGGGTTCAAAAAAGAGTTAGATAAGTTTATGGAGGACAGGTCCATCAATGGCTATTAACCAGGACAGGGATGGTGTCCCTAGCCTCTGTTTGCCAGAAGCTGGGAATGGGCGACAGAGGATCGATCTCTTGATGAGGACCTGTTCTGTTCATTCCCTTTGAGGCACCTGCATTGGCCACTGTCAGAAGACAGGATACGAGGCTGGATGGACCTTTGGTCTGACTCCGTAAGGCATTTCTTATGTCCCCACCATGCATCGCCTCTGTGCCTTTGCCATGAAGGCAGCTGGCAAAACTGCCAGGGGTTGTGAAAGAAGAACCCTCTCAACCAGGAGAGGATGAGAAGAGAGGCCTCATCAGATAGCACACAAGACCCATAACCAATGAGAAAGTCCCCCGGGGGTTCTACATGCGGTGAAGCCCATGGAAGATATTAGGGAAGCATTTCCAAAATCGGCACTCCACATGCTGGGCTCTGTGCAGAGCTGCTCATGATTGTTTTTTACCCAAAGCAAAATTTGAGTGAAAACAAAATGCTTTCATTTTCATTGTTCAAAAAAGTGAAAACTGGCTTCTTTTCTTTCCCCCCAGCAACCAGAACCAAATAATTCTGACTGAAAAATCACATTTCCTTTTTTAAAAAACAAAAACACAAAAAAAGCATGTTGACAACAGACATGTTGCACAGAAATTTCCATGGCAACAAATGGTTCATTTGCCGTCAAAATAAATACATTAAAAAGAAGGAAAAGGTTCTGTGGGAAATGTTCCACGAGTCCTTGTGCTGAGTTCTTTGAGAAGCTAACCATAAATATCACCATGGAGACTCCTGGGGGCTGAGCTTGAAAACCCACCCCTTTATTTGATATCTAGAGGGGAACTCAGTCCCAGCTGTTGGTGAGTTATTGCAAATCTGTTCCCCAAAGTAGAATCGAGGCACCTTATCACTGCGGGGAAAGTTGAGGAAAATGTACCAGCCTAGTAAAAGGAAACCATCTGCAGAAGCAGAGACGGTAACCAGATGGATGACCACCAAGATACAGATGGAACCTCCTACCTGAATCATTCTTATTTTTTAGGATGGAGAAGATTCCCCCATGACAGCTGCACTGTCATTAAAGGGAGTGAGCCCTGTTTTGAACTGGACACTAGAAGTGCATGGGAAAGAGAAGCTACTGAGCCCTGGAGCAGGGCCGGCTCCAGCTTTTCTGCCACCCCAAGCAGCAAAGAAGAAGAAAAAAAAAAGCCCGACTGAGCGGAGCGATTGAGCTGCCGCCGAAGTGCTGCTGAAGAGGAGGCGAGGCACTGAAGGACCCACCACCAAACTGTCACTGCAGACCCGGATGTGCCGCCGCAGCAGTGGACGGGCCACCGCCCCTTTCCAGTGACCGTCCCAGGGACCTGCTTCCTTCGCTGCTGGCTGAAGCCAGCCCTGCCCTGGAGACATAAAGGTGGGACCATTCAACACCGTATTCCTCATCACCACTGGGGGCTCTGTGGAGGTTTGGGGGCTGGTTAAATTACTAGGCAGTGAACAGGGGTGGTGAGTTGTATGGGCCCTTGGTGACCATGCTCCAGGAATATTCAGAGCACAGATGCCCAGCTCCACCAATGTTCAAGCCCGAGTCTCCCCTGGCCCCACCTGCCATCCCCATGCGCCTCCCCCGGAGTGTCTCCCAGCCCCATCTGCCACTCCTGGGCAATTTAAAAGGGCCTAGGGGGCCCCCCCGCCACCATCGACAGCACAGTGGGGCTAAAGCAGCTTCCTGCCTGTCTTTACTCTGTGCGGTGCACCACTCCCGGAAGTGGCCGGCAAGTCCCTGCGGCCCCTGGGCAGGTGGTGTCTCAGTGCGCTGTCCCCGCCCTGAACGCCGACCCTGCCATTGGAGCTTTAGGAGCAGTGCCCCATTGCCAGCTTGAAGGCTACTTTGCCATGTTGGCAGGAGGCCATAACGTCAGCCATGCTTAGAGGCAGCTAGCTCAGGGTCAGGACCCCATTGGTAACTGTCAATGCATTCTTCCAGCTGCTCATGTTCACTGCAGGGTCTGCATTGCAGGACAGAGCTTAGCTGAGGCAACATGCTGAATTGCAAGTGTTCCTCAGGGGCGGGAGGGAATCAGTCCTGTGTGTAAAAGCAGCAAAGAGTCCTGTGGCACCTTGTAGACTAACAGATGTTTTGGAGCATGAGCTTTCATGCGTGAATACCCACTTCATGGGATGCATCCGACGAAGTGGGTATTCACCCACAAAAGCTCATACTCCAAAACGTCTGTTAGTCTACAAGGTGCCACAGGACTCTTTGCTGCTTTTACAGATCCAGACTAACATGGCTACCCCTCTGATACTTGAGTCGTGTGTGTGCGTGTTTGTGTGTGTGTGTGTGTGTGTGTGTCCTATTGACCCAAACGGATGAGATCAGACCTGCACCTGAGCGTGTGGGGTTGTTCTGCTGTCCCCTGCTGGATGTGACCAGACGTGTGTGTGTGTGTGTGCGTGCACGCGTCATTGCCCCACTGCTCCCTGCAAGATGAGTCGGCTTGGCTCCCACATGAGTGTCTTTGCCCCCTTGCCCTCTATTGACTCTGCTGATGGGCCTAGTCTTTTAAGTCACTGGCTAGCCCCTGTCCTCTGAGGAGGTGAACATCACAACTAGTCTTTGTGGAGTTTCTATCCCTGCAGGCCCACAGGAGTCAAATTAGCAAGGGAGGTAACAGTGCCAGGAATGGAGATGCTGCCTGAAGCCAGGGGCATATTAACAGCATCCCCTCTTCCCACACCTCCATCCGGGACCTGTGGCTGGCTTTGTGTGACACCTGAGGTGAGATTGTGCCATGCCAGGCCCCCTGCCAAATGACTGCCAGCACCCTCTGCCAGTCTCTGTTGCCAGGTGCCCTAACATTGTGCAATTTCACCTGAGGCGACACGGAGGAGCCAAGGAATAAGATGCAGGCCAAAAAGAATTCCTGCTTGTCAACACTGCATTCTTCTCTGGTGCTGTTTTAGAAATAGCAAGGGAGACACGGCCAATCATGTACCCAAACTCAGAAGACACCCCAGCCCCCAGCTGCTTACTTGACCCAGGCCAAAAATAAAGAGATCTTGCTGAGTCCTTGGCCCTGACAAAACCTGGGGTCTCCAGGACCGTACTGGATTTGATTGCGGCCATCTGCTCCAAGCAGGCATCGCCGCACCATCTCCCACAGCCAGCCCTGCTCCCCTCCTTGCTGCCAACGCTTGGCTGTGAGGAGATCCGCTCAGGACTTGCTTGATCTGCCGCCACAGCAGGGGCAGGAAGCCTGGGGGAAGTTTACATATCGTTTATATTTGGTGTTTTAACGCATTTTTTTAAAGGCTCAAAGTGGGCCCACCCCCATGTCCAAATCTATCAGATCGTCCCCAGATCCACCACTTACCCCCACATACACATACATCCCCCATGCCCATTTTCCATCCGTTTTCCCTCCCTGCTTCATGGGATCCTCTGCTGGAAGGCTAGAAAGGCAAAGCCTTAAACACAGGGCACCTCCTTCCTGAACAAAGGTGGTTGTATTAAAAGTGGACCTCTCTGTAATATTTCGCACTGGTGGAAGGCTGGAGCACAGCGCTGGAATTAATAGTGAGAATTAGCTTGTGAATGCGGGTGCAGATCTCCGCAAACGCGCCAGGCGCTAAATGCCAAGTGTCGTAACAATAAGAACTTGGCTGCAGTCTAAGACCTCGACCAACTGCAGCGATGTGGTGAGGGGATTATGTTGGAGATGAGAAGTAGCCTCATGGTATTATCTCTTCCTGCCTGAGACTCCTGCTGTGCCTCTGGGCTGCTTCGAGAAGGGAGCCAGGGCCCAGCCATTGTCTATGGATTTCTGGTTGCAAAGCTGGGAGGGAGGAGATAATGCTGCTTGGTTCCTCTGCAGATACTGAGTTGATGAGGGCCTGATAAGTACCTGAACAGGTAGATGCCTGGGCTCTGCCAATGGTAGTGCTGCTAGTGCTGGAGTTGTGCCTGCCAGGAGTGATGGCACAAGGAAGCCGCAATCAGTGCACCCTGGAGAGCCCAGTCCCCAGCTGCCTCCCCCCAAAGAGACTGATTTCATAATCTCCACGGACCGATCTGTGTGAAGGGGTCAGTCCTCTGGCCCCCTCCGGTGGCTTTCTCTGCCGGAGGGGATGAGCCAGACCAAGAGCTTTATTCACAGCAATAATCAGAACGACTCAGAATCATTTAGCCCAGCATGCCTGGGCCTGGCTGAACCATGTCAAAGGGAAGCACCCCACCCCCGCCCCCCTCCCTTGAAAGGAACCTCTTTGGAAGCTTCTGGGAATTTTTTGATTGAATTATCCTGGCCTTTCATCCACCCTCCTTCTGTGCCTCAGGCAGGGATGGGGAAACACCTGCCACCCCGTGCCGGAAAGGCTGTGCTTCCCAGCATACCAGCGTAACAGGGCTTGTGTATTTGGAGGAAGAGCTAAGCTCCCCGGTGTGGACCTGAATCAACATTTCTCTGTTGTGCTCTCCTTTCCTGAAACATCCAGGGTTCCCGGAGAGTCTTTCTTCTTTATTTGTATTGAGGCAACACCTCAGAGTGGCAGGGCCCCATTGTGCTAGGTGCTGTATGAACACAGAGCAAAATGACAGCCTCTGCCCTGGATAGCTTACAGTCCAAGGCCAGGTCTACACTTGAAAATTAGACCGAACTAGCGACATCACTCAGGGCTGTGAAAAATTTTGACCTAACCCCTGTTGTAGACGCGTCAAGGTTGAGGGAAGAATTCTTTTGTTGACCTGGCTACCACCTCTTGGAGAGGTGGATTCACTAAACAGATGGGAAAACCTCCTTTTGTTGATGTAGGGAGCATCTACCCTATGGCGCTACAGCAGTACAGCTGTAGCGCCGTAGCTGCGTCACTTTCACAATTGTAGTGTAGACATACCCTGAGGCACCTAAGAATCGCCCTGTGTCCCATTCACAGCTGGGTGTATCACGCTCAACTGAGATGTCTCCTTACATAAGGACCCCGGTCATTACCATGGATGATTCTTGGTCACAAGCACATTTCTCTGAGTATTCAGAATTCCTGTTGGTTTGACTGGACATGTGAGGCGCACGATAGGGTCCTTTTTGTTTAAAAACCCCACATGCCCGGCAGGACGGATGCTATGGAATAACTGAGTTCCTGTCTTCCTGCAGGACTGCAGGGAGTGGGGAGTGTAGGCATAGGTGGGGGTCAGGTGCTCCTGGATTCTAGTTCTACCTCTAGCCTTAGACAAAGTGCCTTCACACCTCTACCTCAGTTTCTCCATCTATAAAATCTGATCACTTGTGGAGTTTAACTAATTAATATCTACGCAGTGCTACGAATGTACAAACGAGCTGCTAGAAATTTGTGTAGCTCCATTGACTTGCTGAGGATCCAGCCCATGCAACCTATTATGGATTTTATCAACATTACACTCACAGAAGGAAGGATACCACCTTGTGCTGGGATCCTCTCACATACCAAGCAGGGCTTGGGTGGGAGACGTCCATAGAAAAACAAGGGCACCACTAACAAAATGATAACCAGCTACACACAGACTTTCCAGGAGTTTCCAGTTCCAACCTTGTTACGGCTGTTTACCAGCGGTTGTATCCTTTTGGGAATTTTCCAAGGCAGCACGAAGACATCTAGTGGCTAAATATGATTGCAAGTACATATCATTAGACTAGTCACTAAAGTTCATGCAGCATTTCTTGCTCAAATAGGGACGTTATTGTTCACGCCTCTGCTAACTCCCTGCTTGGGTAATTTTATTCTGCTACCCAACATTTCCCCTGAAATATTAGTGCTCTTTCTCGCTTTCTGACTTATGCACTTTTTTAAATAGTTACCATGTTTCAACTCAGAAGTGGCTGCATTTCAGTGGTTGGTGAAGTTCCCATATATAGTTGTATGGGGTCCCTTTGGCACAAAAGACGATTTGCTGACACAAGACCATGGCTACTGGAATGTCATAGCAGCAGGAGGAATGGAACTCTGAGCCTGCTGCTATAAAAGCACAAGTCTGTGCCATTTGATCTAAAGGAGAGTCTGTTAGTAGTCTGGGGTATATGATAGGTGGTATCAGGGATTGTGCCTTTAAGGGCTGAGCTTCCCAGACAAAGCCTCTGAGTTCAAAGCCAGTTTGAAAACGACATAGCAACAAAGCAGAGCCCTTGCAAGTAGCTCACGCACTGAGTGATCCATGGACTGCCACGTGGTACCAGGATTAAAGGAATTAAAAGGAGCAGTGGAAAAGCCCTGCCAGCATTGAAAACCTCTGGGAATGTGGGAAACGGTGTCAAATTAAGTGCCCACTGAGAAAGGCTGCGGAGTCAGAGTCTGATTTGTGTTTAGCACTGTTAAATTCCAGAGCAGCCCCAGTGAAGCAGGGGTCATTGTGTTCCGCTGAAAACAAGAACACGTGCGTGGGCTGAAACTGACGTGAGCATCAGTGGAGACTTGCAGACATGGAAAGAAAAGGAAAAGCCAAAACAAAAAAATAATGATTTGGGGTCCTGGGAACGGCCCCCACTTTGTGCAAATCACTCTCTTCCTCTCTGCAGAGGGCAAGAAGGGGCACAAAGAGCAGTGGTGCCACAGTCATGTGAGTTTGCCACCCCAGACGTAAACCTACTGCAGAGGAAAAGGCGACACTTCCCAACCTGGGAAGGGAGGGAGATTAGGGGCACCACGGATGCCATTTTGCCTGAGAAGGGCTGAGACAGGAAAGAATGACAGCGGGTTGAGATAATGGAGCCCCAGGACACAGAACAGCCACCACAAGTGCCCAGGTCCCAGGGACGGTGCCAGGCACCTCAAAGACGAACTGACTAGTGTTAGTAAGTTTAGTTAGTAGGTTGGTGTCGCAGGGTGAAGGGTGAGCCCATGCACCTTTTTAGTACACCCCAAACTGGTTACTTGACTGAGCGTAGGATGAGTGCCTTTGGTGCAGGTAGTGGGGGGGGTTAATTGTAGAAATTAACCCTAGCTGGGGGCAGGGCCGGCTCCAGGAGTTTTGCTGCCCCAAGCAGCCAAAAAAAAAAAGAAAAAAAGCCGCGATCGTGATCTGCAACAATTCAGCGAGAGGTCCTTCGCTCCAACTGAGAGTGAGGGACCCTCCGCCAAATTGCCGCCAAAGAGCTGGACGTGCTGCCCTGCTCTGGAGTGGCCACCCCAAGCACCTGCTTGCTAAGCTGGTGCTTGGAGCCGGCCCTGGCTGGGGGAGGGGGCGGGAAACAAGAAGGGAAATAAACAGAGCTGGGAGCTCAGAAGCAGGGTAGGAAGACTAGATGTCAATGTTGGCAGCAGCTACAGCTAGCCAGGCAGGTGCGGCTCCAGCTTTTTTGCTGCCCCAAGCACAGCAGTCAGGCAGCCTTCGGTGGCACGCCTGCAGGAGGTCCCTGGTCCTGAGGATTCGGAGGCGCGGCTGTGAGAGGTCCCCGGTCCTGCGGATTCGGCAGCTTGCCTGTGGGAGGTCCCTGGTCCGCAGATTCGGTGGCACGGCTGCGGGAGGTCCCCAGTCCTGCGGTTTCGGCAGCTTGCCTGCGGGAGGTCCGCCAATCCCGTGGATTCGGCAGTGCACCCACGGGAGGTCGGCGGTCCCGCAGATTCGATGGCGCGCCTGCGGGAGATCCGCACTCCCATGGATTCAGTGGCACGCCTGTGAGAGGTCCGCTGGTACCACGGCTTCAGCATTCCCCGTCACCAAATTGCCACCGAAACCTCAGGACTGGTGGACCTGACTGCTGCCCTCGCAGGGACTGGCAGGGAGCCCCCCGCGGCTTGCTGCCCCAGGCACGTGCTTGGAGCGCTGGAGCCTGAAGCCACTGCTGTAGCAGGACCAATTAAGCGCTGGCCAGGCAGAGGCTGAGCTCCAGAAGAAGGACTCAGAGGAGCGGCCTGGACCCGGGTGAGACTGTAGCTCAGGAAAAGGGTCTTGGGAAGCATGATAAGAGCTGGGAAGTGGCCAATGAGGCTGGCGTTTTGTGTTTGGTGGGTTAAGGGAGGCTGAGCTCTGGATGGAGGCAGGCTGGCAAGGCTTTGGGGGGACTGTAGCCCAGGAGAAGGGACCTGGGAATCCCCCACCCCTCTAGAGGGAAGTGGGCTGGGGAAATAGCTGAGGAGGCTGGAGTTCACGTGCCATGCTGAATGACCTCGGGGGAAGAAGAACAGAGTCTGCCCAAGTGAAGAGACTGAGTTTGTCCTGCTGAGAGGTGGAGAAAAGGCCCTGGGTTGTGTCAATAAATCAGCCATGAGAAGGGAGTTTTGTTGCCTAATCGCAGCCTTGCTGATGTGTTGAGCACCACTGGGAACAGGCAGCCACATGACAGTTGCCATGGAGCCACTGGTGAGCAGTAGGGGTCTCGAAGCTGATTCCCCACTCTAGCACTGGGAGTGCAGAAGGTGGGGCCCACAAGGATTCTAACAATTAATACTGGGCACTCCAGGCTGGTATTAAACTCCCAAGGTTACAGCTTTTCTCCGACCTTGGATGGGTAGATGCTGCCACCACCCAAGTGCAAAAACCCATTTGAGAACCCAGGAAGGCGCATTTGGAAATTCCTTCCAGAGGGGGACTCTCAAGCCCTTTCCCCTCTCCCCCTTTCCCCTCCCCCAGAGAAGAGCTGAGAAAGAAAGAAAGAAAAAACAGGAAAATCAGCTGTTGCCACCAGCTAATTAAACAACATGTGCACAAACCTCTTGGGACACACAAATTCAATCCTGGTCTTTAAAAAAGTAAATTTTATTAAAAACAAAAAGAAAGAAAATACATCTGGGAACTCGGCTAGAGCTAGATTTAAAGAGAGCAAATACAATAATTAAGCATCAAGAATGGTTTTCTTGAGGTCCAGCTTAATGGCTACAAGCAAAACAAAACCATTTGGGGTTAGCACAGAGGAGTCCACAAGCCATAAAGAAATAAAAGAGATAAACCTAATCGCATCTTCCCAGACATTTGCTCATCTACTTGCATATGTGGGGTTTCAAATGAGTAGTTTCTAGATATTATCTAATGATTTTTCATACCTGGCCCAAAGCTTTTTGCAGCATAGTTCCAGTCCTGTTTCTGCTCTCCGAGAAAACAGCACAGACAGACAAAGGGGAATTTTTTCCCCAATTTTAAAAAAGTTCTAGCCTCCCTATTGGCTCTTTTGGCCAGGTGCCTACTTCCTTCCTTTTACCTGTGCAGGGAGACTTTTTAACCCTTTACATGTCAAGCAAGTAGAGAGATTTTATAGCTAACTGGCTGGGTATCCACAAAAGCGAGCTAACCTCTCCCTTTCAGTTATCACAAGAGGGCACTGCAGAGCAGGGCTACACATCCCTGACACTTCATGCTAAGTATTTGTAACTGTGTTATATTTGCAATATTTGAGGACTGTGCCTTTAAGGACTGAGCGTCCCACTCTGTGAAGCCGAGGTTGTTTTTTACAATCACTTGGAGCCACACCACTTGAGTGATCGTGGAATAGCCCAATGCACGCAGTTGAGCAGTTCTGCTTCCAGCCTGTAGAGGGTAGCAGGATGTAGACCTCCCCCGTCGCTGGGTCCCGCTGGCATCGGTGTCTGTGTGTGAAATTTCACCCGACTTTTGTAAAGCTAATCCAGCTCTCAGACTGGGAGTTTACAGCCAAACTGTTTTCGTGCATGGCAGTCCAGTCACCCAACTGGATCCGAAAGGATGTTTATTGGTTTAGCAGTGTTCTCACACAAAGATTGAGCTCATTACAAACATAAGCTGTGCCCGAGCCAGGACACATATTAATTTGGATAAAATACCTGCAGCGCCCTCTCTTAATAGGATCTTATCGGAGAACAAGTTGGGTTAGGCTTCAGCCTGAAGAATGCAAATATCATTGACTATTTGCTTCATTCGGACCAAGGAAAATAATCATTATTATCTCAACCATCATCACATCTCTGCAAATTAGCATTTAGAGGGAGGTGATATTTATTTCTTCATGCACTTTAGAATAAATGGACTTGCTAGCCCCTAAGGAGGGGAGGCATAGCATTAAGGTGAAGGTGTCCTTCCGTGTTAGTGCTCTTGCCGTGCGTTCCCTGGAGAAGATCACACCTGGGCCTGATTCACTTCTGCGCCAAGGTTGGTGTTGTCACCTACAAAGTGTAGGTGTAAAAGCGCTACTGACTCAGAATAGTACCGCTTCACACATGCTTTGCACCAGCATCAACAACAGCAGGGGACATGGGGCAACAGTGTCTGCCGGTCTTGGATGAGCTCAGCTGGCAGTACCTGCTTGGGAGTGGTGCTCAGCTGGCAGGGGAGAATGTGGCTTGTCAGAACTACAGATGCTTCTGTGGTATCATGGGATAGGGGGGTGGAAGGGAAGGTACTCAGTGCTATTAGTTCCTTGATTCTATGTGTGCTGGATTTAACCAAACACATTTAATTTTTTTTAAAAAAAAATCCGAAGCATGTGGGCGGGGGGAGGATCCCATCCAGAGATGGATCATGAGCCAAGGAGTCCCCTCCAAAGCTTTTTTGCTGTTGTTGCTGGCTTTGCTCCAGCCCAGAGGCGAGCAGTGCCGGAAAACATTCAATAGCTTTAATTTCCTTCAGGGGCTGGAAAGAGAAGAGCAGAAATCCCAGAATGCTTTGCGACCCAGTTGTACTGCAGGCTCGCTCATGTTTCTGAACCTGTCTGGGCTATGGGGATGTCAGTTTTTATCTGCTGAAAGGAGCTGGCTCAGAGGTTAGAGCAGGGGGCCCTTGGGAGTCGAATCTCCTGGTCTGTCTTTCTGGGTCTGGAATGAATTTGCTCACCGTGTTTGTAACTCTTTTATTCACTCCGCCCATCCTGCCACTCAGAACGGGGCAGCCCACTTAGTATGTAACATGTCTCAGTGGGAGCACGTGACACAAACGTTCATCTATTTAGCTCATCGGAGAATGGGGATCTATATGCACAGCGCCACATTCCGTTCTCCACCAAACAGGGGTGGATTTGGTGTATCTCTGTAGAAGTCAGTGGATTTACTCTAGGTTTACATCAGTGTGACTAAGTGGAGTCTGGCCCAGTAAACTGGATCACCATCAGCTGCTAGTCAATTATTACAAAATACTTAGATTGTGCTGCTGATTTATACAAACAGGCCTTGGAGAGCATGTACAGCCCAATAAAGGCAAAATCCTGGATAATTGTGTGGGAGGAGGAAGATCGGGGTGAGCCAGTTTGCACCAGTTTGCAGGAACCGGTTGTTAAATTTAGAAGCGGTTTTAGAACCCCTTGTTAACTGGCTTCCCTGGGAGGGAAGCGTTAATGGACTCCAGCTGGGAAGCATGTAATTACTCCTCCCAGCAGCCGGGGGCGCTGCGCTTCAGGAGCGATGTGGGCTGCCTCCTGGCCCTGTTGCTGCCACACCCCCTGCTCCCTGCCACACCCCCTGCCTTCAGCCACACCCCCTGCCCCTGCCACACCCTCTGCCTTCAGCCACACCCCCTGCCCCACCCCCTGTCTGCAGCCACACCCTGCCCACAGCCAGCCCCTGTCTGCACCCTCTGCCCCGCTGCCACACCCCCTGCCCCTGCCACACCCCCTGCCTTCAGCCACACCCCCTGCCCCTGCCACACCCTCTGCCTTCAGCCACACCCCCTGCCCCACCCTCTGCGTGCAGCCACACCCTGCCCACAGCCAGCCTCTGTCTGCACGCTCTGACCCCCTGCTACAGCCCCTGCGTGCAGCCAGCCCCTGCCTGCAGCCATCTGCTGTCTGCACCACCTGGCCACAGCCAGCCCCTATTGCAGCCAGCCCATGTCACACTCCCTGCCTCCAGCTAGCCCTGAGCAACGCCCCTGTCTGCAGCCAGCTCCATGTCCACTGGTGCCCTGCAGTTCTCAGGGTCGTAACCCTCCATACCTGCTTCAATGGGGGGGGGGGGGCAGGGAGCAGCTGGGTCCCATACATGTGCACACCCTAGGGTGAACAGATAGTGAGTGTGAAAAATTGGGATGGGGGTGAGGGGTAATAGGAGCTTATATAAGAAAAAGTCCCAAAAATTGAGACTGTCCCTATAAAATTGGGACATCTGGTCACCCTAGCACACCCCAAGGGAGTGGCGGGGACCCACACATATGAAATGGAGCTAATTTCTAGTTCAGGCCCATCTTTTTAAAAAAGAACTTTAGGTAGGGTTAACATACTTCTGTATTTTTCCAGAGATGTCAGGCTTTTAAGTTCTTAAATCACTGTCTGGGAGGAATTTTTAAAATCTAAAAATTCCTCCCGGGAAAATACGGACGTATGGAAACCCTATTGGTACAAAAACTACATACTGTGGCACATCCCTTAAATCAAAACTTTTTATAGGGAACCGCTTGTTAAGATTTTAGCAGCTCATCACTGAGGACGGTTAATTACGTGCTGAGAAGTAGGGAGGGTGTTTAAGGGGACAGCATGACAAGCCAAAGCCCCGAGGAGAGAAAAGGAGAAGTTGAGAGTAATGGTAGGGACTGATGGGAAGGGAGATCAGAGCTGCAAGAATTTTTTTCCCTGAAACGTTTTTTTTTATTTTTGTTTTTTAAGTTCTTCCACTTTTTGACGTTTTCCAGCACAAAAATGGACCCAGAAAAATTTTCGGTAAAACTATTGGGCTTTTGGATTGGTTGATATTTTTAAAATGCTACTCTGAAACCTTAAAAAGTCTTGTTGCTGTTGTTGTTTCTGAAAACTAGAATACATTTGCCCCAAATGTTTGGTTTTTTGCACACTGAAAAGTCATTTAGGGTTTTCTTGGGAAGCTGAAAATTTTTCAAAGGAAACTTAAAATTCAAGCATTCCCACACAAAAGCATGGACGCTTTTCAATCAGCTCTAATTGCTGGAATCCGAGCACCGACGTAATGGATAAGAACTAGAGTAGGAGGCAGATTCTGATGCAATAAGAAACAGGAAGCCAGTAGAAGGCCAGGAGCGAAAGGTGAGGAATAGACAGGCTTGGGTGGTATTAAAAACAAGGAACCATGAGAACTTCACAAGTGACAGAATGTGAGGAAAGGAGGAGACATCCAGGCTGTAGGCCTAGAGAGCCGGAAGAAGCAAATCTATGGGATGAAAGAGTGCTGTGTCAACAACTAGATAGACTGGAAAGTCCAGGGAGGCTCAGCACCATGTCCTTAAGTACTACAGTATATTTCTCTGGTGGCAAAGGCAGCTTGTAAATCCATGTGGTGGCCCAGTGTCCCAGAGTGGAAAGAGCTGAAGCCACCACCCTCAGCATATTTAGGGCAAAATATTTTGGGATATCTGAGTCACTAAAAGTTATTCCACTCTTCATGCAGTGTTTGGGCCACAGGTCTTGGCTCCTTTGCTTCTCCGGCGGTCACCCTGGAGGAAATTTAAAAAAAAAAAAAGTATGGAAAAAATGAAGCAAATAAAAATATTTCTGAAAATTCCCAGGGGCCAGTGGGAGGGGATGAGTCCAGCAATTTTTCCTGAATCCCAAGATGGCTGCTGTGGCTGTCCCTGCTGGGGTCCAGCTGTTGGTCAGGTGGTCACATGACCCTCTGGATTAAGGCAAATCAAAGCAGAGGATGAGTGGAAGTGGACAGAGGGAGGCAGGTCCGTTGACAGGGTTTAGGTCAATTCCATATTCTTGAACAGACTCCTTGTGTGACCTCAAGCCAGTCAATAGGATTCCTGGGCCTCTGTCCTCCATTTTCTATCTTGGGTATTGGCACCACCCTGCTTCCCCGGGATTTTGTGAGGGTAAATCCCTAAAGATCATGCAGTGCTCGGATACTATGGCAATATGGGTCAGATAAGTTCCTAAGATCGAAAAGTGAAGACTTCCAGACAATAAATCATGCTGGAAAGGGCGGAATGATGCATACAGAGGGCCAGATTCTTGGCTGGTGTAAACGAAGCCAATATTTTTACTGTTGGTTACTAGCCAAAGCTAAATCCACTTTGAAGGACAGTAGTGGGAACTGAAGGTCTGAAAGAATCCATTGTAACTTTGATTCTCCTGCTAGGGTCATGCGTGAGGGACTGATATCCATAGAGACCAATCCTTCATGTTCAAAAATCAGCATGAGCTGCCTGACTCAGCGAGATGTGCCTGAGCTTAGTGAAACACAAAATATTTTCAAGGCTCTGAAGCAAATTACGTTTTTGCCACAGGGAGTGCTAAGGACATTCTGCTTGGTAGATAGGACCACCAACTCTGCAGGGCTAGTTTTGCCTGAGTGAGTGAATTTGCTTCTTTTGAGGAATCTCTCCTAGGCTGAATGAACCTCTTCCTGAATGTTGGGAGGTTTGGACAGTCTTCAAAGAGGCCTGAACCAAAGCCCACCAAAGTCAAGGGAAAGTTCTCGGGTCCCAATTGCTCTAGCGAAAGACCTGCTTCATTGGGAGTATGGAGTCAATTGATCTTACACTTTCAGTTCTTCCTTTTTACTGCTTATGTGTTCTGGCCGAAATGGCTTAATTAGAATTTGGCAGCAAATGTTTAGCACTGCGTTCTCTACTTCCTTCCCTATCATCATAGACAGGATACCACAGCCCCACGCTGGCGTAAATCCAGAGTACCTCCAAAGAGTTCAGTAGACTTGCTTCAGATTTACATCACTGAACTGAAAGAAGAACTTAGCTCTACATTTCATAAAGTTAAAGGCCTGAAGGGACCATTAGATCATCTAGTCTGATCTCCTGTATAACACGGCCCATTAAATTTCACCCCAGTTATCCCTGTGCTGAGCCCAGTAACTTATGTTTGGTTAAACCTATTTTCCAGAAAAGCACACACCAGGCACTAGAGAATCCACCACTGTTAACAACCCAGGCTTTTTGCCTACATTTCTAGACTCCATGTGTGGTGGAAACTCCTTTGTTGTTGTTGTTTTTGTTTTTCCCCACTCTTTTCTTTCGAAATGTAAAATTTAGTCTAGACAACTGATCACTCCTGTCCACAGTGTCTGTCTTCTGAGGTACGTGTTTTGTTTGTCATGTAGTTGCTCAGTGAACATTAAAACTGTTCCTAAAGAGGAAGCATTTACCTGATTGCAACTCCGGAAATAGTGTGATGACATCAATGGACTTGACTGGGCTGAGTTGCATTGTGGTGCAATAAAGAGATACACATACCTGTGCAAAATACTAAATCTGTCCCTGTTTGGGGCAGAGTTCTCCACCAGCCTCCCCGCTTTCTAACAAACACTCACATACTTGTTTTAAGGTAGACCACGTGTCTGACACACAGACCCATGATCCACTGCATCCCGGGAGTCTGCTTCCTGGATTTAGGCTAAGGGCCAGGGTTCAAGCTAAGGGTAAACCATATATGTGTCAGAATGAGCAATGTCTTTTTGGGTCACATATACTTTTGACTTCAACACTGCTTTATGTAGGCTGTAAAATTAATAGGTGGGAACTAGATTTATTCATCCCCCTGGCATGTTAGTTGCTTGTTAGGTTAAACTCACTGATTTCCTGGTACAAAAGTGCTTGTTAAATAATCTCCCTGAAAATATTCCTCCGGGACTACTCTATCTTCTGGAATCAAAATTCGCAAATATCAAAATGTGTGAAAGGTGCAACAACAGCATTTCAACTTGGAGCTATTTGTCAAATGCAAGAAGAACTCACTAGCAGAAACAGGATCTTGGTCATTCAAGCTATTTCTGGTGTGGTTCAACAATCACACGCACATCGGTCATGCAAGGATGGCTTCTCTAACTCACCTGCTTTTATTTCCTTCACTGGTCCTGACTGTGCTCGCTCTTAGACTGAGGCTAGATTGTTGGTGTCCATGCTGGAGTTGGGGCCTAATCCGAAGCTCCTTGAAGCCAATGCATCAACCTCAAGAGGTTTGGATCAGGTCCTTGGTGCTCATTCACGTGAGCACAAATGAGATCAGAATCAGGCCCACTGGGTCTGTCCCCCCGTTATGCAAAAGGCTACAATTCCTAAACACTCTGTAACCATTTCTCCTTTGCTGGGGGCTGCCTACAGAGAATGCTTGACACCGAGGTTTGGTGAGATTCCTTCCCATTTGTCACACTTGTTTTAACCCGACGTCCCCAGGAGGCCTTTGTCAGAGTGACCTTTCTCTGGTATCACGGCACCGAGGCTCGCAAAGGGGATGTCTACACTGCAAAAAAACCCAACAACCCTGCGGCAGTGAGGCTCAGAGCCCTGATCTACAACCTCAGGCTCGCGGGGCTTGGGCTCTGGCACTGAAACTAGAGGTATAGTGGTTCCCACTCAGGCTGGAGCTCGGACGCTAGCCCCACCATCAGGACGTGAGCTCCACCCCAAGCTGAAGTGTCTACTCTGCAGTGTAGACATGCCCAAAGTAGCCAGAGTCATACCTGGTTAGAAGGCCGTCTCCTCTTGAGACTTCCCTTAATTTCCTTCAGCAGTTTGAAAGGGGGGGGGGGGCGGCTCAGGGGTTTCAATTCATGGGACAGCTGATGTGGTCAGGGCTGTGTAACTGGGCCCCCCACGGGAGTCTGCCAATCCTTCTCAGTTCTCTCCCAGCCCTGGGCTCTCCCCTCACATAGGGCACTAGCCATGCCCCTCCGTCCTGACCTGCAACCCACTCCTGCTACTCCAGGTCTGGTTCTCCGCTCCTGAGCAGACTCTCAACCTCATTTTGGTAGCCAGCTCCTCCCCCCGCAATCTCACAAGTTATTGCCCCTCCCCCCACCTCCTCCAGGTGGGTGCTCCCGAAATGCAATAAAATCCTCTCTGGTAAAAGGTGAGGAAGAGATTTCATGGCAGAGCTAAAGCTGCTGCATTCGGGGACTGGCTGACACAATGGAAGCATTGGAAGAGTGCATTATTCTGGCTATTGGAGGAAGAAGCCCAGAGATCCCGGAGGGTGCGAGAACAGGCAGGGAGCTTGGGTGCAAAGGGTGTGTCCCTAAAGTCACCGAGCAAAGGACGAGGGTGAGGCTGAGGGCCCCAGCGTTCTCCACAGAGAAACTGTCTTTAAGTCATAACTGAGACTGAGGAGCTGGATCGAACTACCCAGATGTTACAGCAGCTGTGAGACCCGTCCCTGTTGGCTCTCCTGAGGAGTCCTCTACTCAGGTTTGCTCGTCTGCTGCGGTGTCAGAGCCCCACAAATCCCAGTTGTGTCATTTTTTAGAATTTGGGGAAGGGCAAAATGATTCCAATCCCACTTCCTTCCTGCTGGCAATTTTATTTATATGATAGTAGGGTGACCAGACAGCAAGCCTGAAAAATCGGGATGGGGGTGGGGGATAATAGCAGCCCATATTTAAAAAAGCCCCAAATATCAGGACTGTCCCTATAAAATTGGGACATCTGGTCACCCTATATGATAGTAACACCTAGTGGCCCTGTATAAGTTCAGGCCCTGTCTCCCCAGGCACTGCACAAACCTTTGGTGAAAGACGGTCTCTGTCCCAAAGAGTTTGCAATCTAACCAGACAAAGGAGTATTCCCAGTACTGCTACATTCCTGCACAGGGCTGCATTGCCAACTCTCATGATTTTGGGGTGTTTTTTCTGAAAGCCCCAGCTCCTGGAGTCTTGTGAATAAATGAGAATCTCAGCATGTATGTATGTGCGCGTGCGCTAAGTACACTTTTAGTCCTCGATAAAAGGGCTTGGATAAAAGCTTGACAATGTGACCTGAGTGCGCCCCAAAGGCTCAAAATTTTGAAGGTAAAGAAAACCCCCAAATGTCTTATTTTTATATAAATCTCATGGGCTTTTTTTAAGCCAGCCTCATGATTTTGCAGAGCCTGATTCATGGATTTTGACGAGCCATCCTCTCTGCCCTATAAAACAAACTAATAGTCCTCATGGACAACCCCTAGTCAGCAAGTGTCGATATTGGGAAGGCAGCTTTGCGAAGGGTTTTCCAAATGACCAATGGTGCTTTCACTCTCCTACAGGCAAAGTGAATGGCTGCATCTGTCCTCTTCCCCGAAAAAGTGCGGGACCCAAACTTTTCCCCTCGACACACAAGCTCTGTTTCTTGCTCAGGAAGAACAAATGAGTGGGACGAGGCTGGAATCTGACACAGAGCACAGAGTACTTTACTGGAACCCAATCCCCACAGCAGACCTTCCAATCAGTTCGGCTTGGGCTGAGTCCATCTTGTTCTGAGCTCTCCCGCATCCAACCCACCGTTCGGAAAGGTTTGCCCAATGGCGCTTTATAGCAACATCTGTTTACAGCAGCAGCAGCTCCGTATCCAAACAACTCCTGATTACTTTCATATTTCCCTTAGAGAGAGTGAGAGAGAGAGAGAGAGAGAGAGAGAGATCATTCTCTCGCCTCAGCAGCCCTGGTAATAAGGTTCCCAGAACATCCTACTCAAAAGACAGCATTTGGAGGTCATTTCGTGTAAGGCTGTTACTGTAAACATCTTTCTGGATGCTCTGAAATAAACAAGGATCCTTTATTGAAAACACTCCTGCCAGACAATGCTGTTTGTCAGTGATGAGCAGCAGCGCCACTGGGTCTTTCTCCCTTACATAATCCTCTGAGGTCATGAGCCAGGATATGTCAAAGCAAACCTCGTCCTCAGGCGTCTGCCTGCATTGGATGGTGTTATAGAGAAATCATGAAAATGGCAGAAGGAGTGGCCCCCAGTCTCCGTACCTTGATGGCAATTGGGAATGCAGCCTAGCAGGAATCTCACATTAAAAGCATCAGCCACTAGTGCTTGAGCTAAACGCCAGCTCCTTGACGGTATTTAGGCATCAGATTCCCATTCTAAGTACCTTTGACGAGCTGCGCCGAAGTCCCCTAGCCAGCAGCTGTGGCAAACAAACTAACTTGTCACAAAGCCCAGCAAGAACGCAGGAAGAAGCCCCACCATGGTACCAACACTCAGGATTTTATTGGGAGTCCCAGGAGTTTAAGGGTTTTTTCTTAAAATCCCAGCTGCTGCTGTTGTGATCTCTTGCCCAAAGAACCTCAGCTTGCTTCTTTACATGGAAGTTTCTAGCCCTCACGGTTGCAGAGAAAAGCTTGAAAACGTGAAGCAAAAGCCCCATAAAGGCTCAAAAGCCGGAAGGCAAATGAAAAGACCCAACTTTTGTTATTACTGGAGCCACACTCAGGACGATGAAGCCAGTCTCTGGCTTCATCGTCATGAGATTGTTTGGAGTTGGCACTACTGAACCCACATTGTAGAAGTGATAACAGCCCTAGCTCTTCTTCAGTGGCCCTCACAACACTGCACAAAGGAAGGGAGGATCATGAGCCCCAGTTTACAGCTGAAGAAACCGAGGGAAAGTGACTATCTGCCAAGCCACACAATGGTAGTTACATTACAGATCTCCCCAGTCTCTAACACTTTCCATCCAGAAGAACCCTTGTAAAAAGTCTGAGCACAGTCCTGCAATCCACGAACAAGAACTGTTTGTGTAAGAGCCTGTGCATGTAACCCCTTATATGCACAGGAAATGCTTCCGTTGTTACTGGAATGCCACCACCTCTGGGTTGTAAGATGGTGCTAGTTTGTCACTGACGTGTGCAGGATTGAAGCCAGTGACCTAGACAGGGGCTAGGGGTTCAGATAATATAGTGATGGGCTCGGTATAAACACCTGGATGGAACTGGGTAAGAACACTCAGCTGGGCAAATACCCCTATTCTTGTGAAAAGTCAGCAAAAGAGTTCTTTGATGGCAATGAGCGTGCAAAAGCCTGGTTTTTATATAGCATCTGAGACACGCCACCTCCAGAGGTACGATGCCTTGCAACACACCTGACATTGGTTAAACAGAAATCGCCATATGTTGCGGTTATACTGTGCTTTGAACGTGGAAAGCTACGGGCTTCCAGTGTGCAGAGCATGATGCAGGTGCTGTTATCTCTGATGCTTCAGCAGGTGGCGCTCTTCCCCTGAATCCGGGCTGACAATTAGCAAATGAGCTCACTTAGCCAGCGATTGGGAGGAAAGTCAACCGAGTATGTTTGCTCCCACTGCTGCCTGCCTCAGTTTATGTCTGGTGATGAAGCTCTTTCCCTTGAGCTGCACTTAGTCAACAGCTTTGCACGGTTGCAGTGTGCGGACACGCTCTGTCCCCAGAGACATTGGCATGGGGGCCGCCCAAGATACACGATCGCCGTGTGTCAAACAAAGGCACGAGGCCAAAGCTAGGCCATCTGTTGTGTAGTGCTAGGCCGGGGCGTGTTCTGTGGATGAGGGGGGCATGGAGCAGGGGTCTGGCTGTCAAAGCCCATGGTGCCACAGCTCCTGGCTCTCGGCAGCAGTGCGTTTTCGTGATCAAAGCAAGACTCAGGGTTGCATTCTCAGCTTCACCCCTTTGCTGTGCCTTAGGCAAGTGACTTCACCTTCGCCAACGTGGGCAGCCACCTTGCTTCATGCACACCTGCATGGTGCTCAGATATGACAGCGATGAGCATGGTATAAACACCCATATAGACTAGAACAGACCTCTGCCAAATCTTTAAAGATATTTAGGCACCTGATTCCCATAGAAATCCCTGGGGTAAGGCCTCTTTGAAGTTATGGGCCTCAGTTTCCCATCTGTACCTGGAGATGACAATCTTTACCTCCCAGGGCTGTCATGGGGCTTAGTTAATGTTCACCAAGTGTTTGCAAATCCCCTCGTGAAAGGTGTTCTGAGAGCACAAAGCCTAGATGATCTCCTGAGGTCCCTTCTAACCCTAATAACCTATGATTCTATGATTCTATTCTTTCTCCCTTGCCACTTGGAAACAAGGTCTACCACGTCTTGCCCTTAATTGAGATGAACTCTGCTTGCCCTGCAGGCACGCCCTTGACTTTGTAAACTAATTGGCTGCACTTTCTGACCTATTATGTAAATAATCTGAAGCTGTGTGCAGAGAGCAGGCTTCTGGTTCACTGGAGCTTGCTCAATCTTCAGGCTAAACCCACCATGACAACAAGTTCTCCATAGGCTCCAAAACCACCACCTGGGTAAGAATTCTCTGCCGTGGTTTGGGCATCCATATTGTAAAGTGCTGTCTCGTTATGACTGAGGAGGCTGCGGGAGTCAGGGCTAAGCAGCGAGGTCCCACGCTCACTATGGACAGTCTCTATGGAAAAGGATAAATGGACACAAATCAGATATTAGGAATGGCAATATACAAAAACCTGTAGGAGAGCACTTCAACCTCCCTGGTCACACAATAGCAGATCTTAAGGTGGCCATCCTGCAGCAAAAAAAACTTCAGGACCAGACTTCAAGGAGAAACTGCTGAGCTTCAGTTCATCTGCAAATTTGACACCATCAGCTCAGGATTAAACAAAGACTGTGAATGGCTTGCCAACTACAAAACCAGTTTCTCCTCCCTTGGTTTTCACACCTCAACTGCTAGAACAGGGCCTCATCCTCCCTGATTGAACTAACCTCGTTATCTCTAGCTTGCTTGCATATATATACCTGCCCCTGGAAATTTCCACTACATGCATCTGACGAAGTGGTATTCACCCACGAAAGCTCATGCTCCAAAACATCTGATAGTCTATAAGATGCCACAGGACTCTCTGCTGCTTTTACATGTCCAGACTAACACGGCTACCCCTGTGATATTATTTATATTTCTATGCCACCTAGGACCCAGTTGTGCTAGAAGCTGTACAAGCACAGAACAAACAAATGCTCACTGACCCATGGCCAGGATGGGCAGGGATGGTGTCCCTAGCCTCTGTTTGCCAGAAGCTGGGAATGAGTGACTGGGGATGGATCCCTTAATGATTCCCTGTTCTGTTCATTCCCTCTGGGGCCACTATCAGTAGACAGGATATTGGGCTAGATGGACCTTTGGTCTGACCCACTATAGGTGTTCTTATGTTCTTAAAGGGATGCACAATTCTGGGGGCTGTGAATGTGGGGTGCCCAGTTGGAGACATCGTAAAGGGGTCGGAGTCTGATTTCCAGAAGGTGCTGAGAAACCACCCCGCTCCCCTTTGAAAATCAGACTCCTTTTAGGTGTCTTGACTTCGGCACTCAAAGCCACCAGTTGCTCTGAAATTCTTGGCCATGGAGGATCGCCTAACTGAACAGAATGTCTGCTGTATTTTCAGAGGAAAATTAGCCCAGGGGAATGCGGGTGGTGGAAAAGAGGAGGGGGATACATCCATAACCATAATTATTCCACATACCCAGAAAGCTGTAAAATAAATTAGCAAAGTCCCCATTTCGATAAATCCATTTTAAAAAACAACAACCGGTGGCAAAAGTGAATTTATGGCCCACTGAAAAAGGTCAGGCTGAAAACTGATGAAATCTCTTGTTTGAGTAATAAATCAGCTTCCGTTAATGTAACCAGGCTGTATATTTAGACACATTGGGTAAATTTGGATACTCGTTATTCAGGGCAAAGGAAGGGGGGGAAAGGTGGTGTGATTAACGTTTATAAAGTCCTTGTTGTTGATAAATCCAAAAAGACAATTTAAAAAAAGATATTGGCCTCAATTTATGACACTTGAAAAAGATCCAAGCAGGAGTAAATTTCCTGTGCCCATGGCAATCAGTCTAGTTAAAGTCTTCCTCCTAATTCCGATCTCTGGAGTGGGCAGCAGAGCCGGCTCAATAATCAACAGCCATTTGAAATGATTGTTTGATTTGACCATGCCCAATGCCATGGATCCGACTGCAGGATTGGGACCCAGGTTTGTTCATACCAGGCACGGGTTTCTGTTTGCATGCATGTTTGGGAAATGGCTGGGTGGTTGCTGGCTTTTTTTCTTTCCTCTCATGTACAGACCCATCTTTCACATAAGAACAAGTTTGGGAGTGGGAAGGCCTGCGAGTTAAACAGTGTCAATCATCCAGACACAAAAAGAACAGGAGTACTTGTGACACTGTAGAGACTGACAAACTGATTTGAGCATAAGCTTTTGTGGGCTAAAACCCCCTTCATTTGGACGCATGCAATGGAAAATGCAGTAGGAAGTTCTATATACACAGAGAACATGAAAAAATGGGTGTTGCCATCCAGACACAGTGACATGGGGCCAGTTGCACACCAGAAGTAAAGAACGGATAAGAGTTGCTATTGCAGCTATTTGATTTGTGTTTCTGTAGCAGCCACAATGTGCCAGGCGCTGTCCTCGTACTCCCAAGGTGGCAAGTCATGCTCCCAAAGGGTACGGCTACACAGCAATGGGATCCCATGGCAGCACGTCTCAGAGCCTGCGCTCACAGCCTCAGCCTCGGGCTAGCCGTGGGGCCATGCTGGCTCGGGCACTGACGCTCAGGGACAGGAGCGAGATTGAGACACAAGCTTCGGGCCGAGCCAGAATAGCTGCATGGCTATTTTTAGTGCCCCAGCACAAGCCCAGCTCTAGAGAACCAGGCTCCGAAACTCGCAGCCCCGGGTCTGTCAGGTTCTTCACTGTGGTGACGTCCCCAAAGCGCCCCCAGCGACCCATGTGACCGAGCTAACCCGGAAGAGTCTTTTAGTCACAACAGACAGTTCACAGGCAATCCTGTCGAGTGAATTTCATTCATGAGAAGTCCTCGTACAAAGACCAGTAAGAAAAGGACGGGAGGGGGAAGCAAAGCCTTCCCGACAGGTTAACACAGGAAAGGACTAAAGGTTACACTTCACAGTGCAAAACCGAAATCATTGCTCACCGGTAAGTATGTGTCACAGCTTCTTTTCTGTACCCGTCCACACAGGGTGGGAGTTGGTTGCCCCCATCCTCCCCCCGCAAGCTATGGCCCATGAGTTCAAGTTGTGCTTTTAGCTTTGGAGGCCCCCAGTTCAATTCCCAGTGCAGCTACCAAGATAGCAGCTTCACAATTACAATGTAGTTACATTCCTTCCTTTGCATAATTATCACTGAAGACATAGAACAGGAAGGTGAACTGAGTCCCTGCAAATAATTTGGGTCCTGCACACCAAAGCGTGTGAGAGTCACCCAGCTCCCTAGACGAACTCTCCCTCAGTGAAAGATGGTAGCAGTGGCTCTGGGCATTTCTGCTGGGTGGGGATGGCTTTAGTAAGGGTGAGAGTGGATCACAGTTTCTCCAGGCTATGGGTGGCTTCGCTTGAGAGCAGGGAAGAAGTTATCAGATTAGCTGCAGCTAAGGAGCGTCCTGACTGGATGTCGAAGCAGGCTGGGGAGCTGTATTCCCAGGGAAGAAGCAAAGAGCAGTGCCTGGAGATGGATTCCACCTCCTTGGCAGCTTCTCAGGAGCCAACCCAGAAGGCAAACACCAACCCCGGGTGCTGAGACCAGGCAGGCAAGCTCCGAAGTTATCAGAGGCAGCCATCGTGAGATACAGGCTGGTTGAGTGAGCTTCCAACACAGAATCCCCCTGGGGATCACCCAGCGTGAGCTTCTTGGAGGTGTTCATCAAAGCAGAGGCAAGATGTTTACAACCAAAGTCATGGGGCTGCTGGAAGTGCAGGATTTAGTATGAAAAATCTGCCAATGAATAAACCAGAGGGGCGCAGGAGTCCAGGTGGCCCAGAAAGTCACAGCCATGAAGCTGTGGTAAACCAAAGACCACCACAAAACCAAAGGGCTAAAGCCTCTATTCAGGTCTGGTTACTCCCTTCAGTGGGGGTTTTCCCGGAGCAAGGAGTTCAGCATGTATCTCTAGAGAGTGGAGACAGAGGATTATTTAATAGTAACCCCTAGCTCTTATCTAGCATTCTTCATCAGTAGATCCCAAAGCCCTGTCACAATATCATTATCCCCACTCTACAGATGGGGAAACTGAGGCATGGAACAGCAACATGATATGCCCAAGGTCATAAAACAGGCCAGTGTCAGAGCTGGAACTCCAACTCCTATGGCATCATTTCCCTGTGTGTCTTGTCTAAGCTGTTCTTGGTTCTGTTAGGGTCTGGAGCACTTCCTGGGGTGGGGAGCAGAGCAGAGCTAAGCTTAAAGGTGGCAGTGAAGAGGCTGAGCTCAAGACCTGCTTGGGAGGACATTAGTCCCATCCTGGCCATGCTAGAAGCAACCGGACACAGTCCCTTAGCAGTTCACATTGGGGTAGGGAGGCATGGGGTTCTTAGCCTGCCCTGGGACGAGACATTGCAAATGGATTGGAGGGGCTGGGCGGAGTCAGAGAAAAGAGAGGGGTGTAGGGTGAAGAGAATTCACTGGTGTGGGAGAGGGACCAGAGCATGAGAGAGGCTGTGGGAAATCGGAAGGGAATAGGGGCTGTGGAGGAGGATTTAGGGCTGCAAAGCCAGTCAGTTATTACAGCTTTTCAGAGAATCATAGAATATCGGGGTTAGAAGAGACCCCAGGAGGTCTAGTCCAACCCCCTGCTCAAAGCATCACCAACCCCAACTAAATCATCCCAGTCAGAGCTTTGTCAAGCCTGACCTTAAAAACTGCTAAGGAAGGAGATTCCACCACCTCCCCAGGTAACCCATTCCAGTGCTTCACCACCCTCCTAGTGAAAAAGTTTTTCCTAAGATCCAACTTAAACCTCCCCCACTGCAACTTGAGACCATTACTCCTTGTTCTGTCATC